>NW_026463120.1:0-61895 GCF_021730395.1 Mercenaria mercenaria | reverse complement strand
GATCTGACGTTGTGTAAAATGAACAAAGCACAGGGTGTAGTTCTCACCTGGGAAAAACATGTCACTTTTTTCAAAACTAGTAAGAAGTAACTGTACGGATGTGTAGCCTATATTGATACTCGATGTGTTTTCTGATCGTCCGAGAATTGGTTTATCGTGCGCAAATGATAAAGCATGTTTTATTTTTAAATGATCTGATAATATTTCATGTAATTTTACAACGATTGATCCTACCATAAAAGTAATTTACAAACAATTCGAAAAATCGTGATTTTTGCGAGTCTGGATTGTGCGTTGGTGTATAATCTGAAATACATTTTCATCTTTATCACAGCCATTTGTATATAATTGTGTAACCACAAGGCATCATCTTTTTATCAAACAAACTATAATAATGTCAAAGCCTTTATTTTACTATTGTCATAGCAATTCCCGGCGTCGGTTCGTTACTCTCTTTCTTATTCCGTAATCTAAAAAGCCTAACGTAAGATGAAATAGGCCTAATACAAAATTGCACAAACAATAACTCACGCATTGTGTAAAGAAATACAAAATACAATATCAACAAAATATCTAAATATATTTTACCACAACTGAAGTGAATTAAATAATTCAAAATGATTTGAATTTGAAGTAGGCCTAATAGTATATGTAAGATTTACCATCTTACAATTAGGAGTAGAAATAAAATCTGGAAATTAGATCCCTGGAAAGTAGATCGTAGGAGTAGAAAGACTGTTCTGAGGGCCGAAGGAATTCGGCGGTGAAAAGTGCAAAGGGATTTAAAAAAAACCCAGACCAATGTATTTCTTTCTCTCATTCAATTTCTCATTCAGACACGACGATTGGATATTAAAAAGAAAAGAAAAAATGACAAGTGTGCACAAAGAATGCATGGACAAACACACGGATGAATTGACTCTGGAACCTACGTTAATATCTGTGATATTACGTACATTACCGTGGATTCCCGATTCAATAAAATAGCAGACGACACAAACATAACCCTCTGGAACCTCCGTTAATATTCGTGATATAACGTACATTACCGAGGATCCCCGATTCAATGAAAACGGAAGAATAGGCGAGCGGATTGATTAGGCGACGCTCAAACCCCTAAAGCTTACTGGTTATCGTTTTGAAATGTTAAAATAAAGATATAAGTCATCAATTACGATATTTTCGGTTTACTCCGAGCTACAGTAAAAATGTTAATGTTTGTATTGTGAATTTGGATGACGAAAACGGCCATGTATTATGAAAATTTAAAATCATCACCAAATTTCTTTCTTAATTTTTCACGGGAATGATACCTCCAAATCTTTCTATAAAACTTACTACTCTCACTCAAAATCTTGGAGCCATCATTACCATCACCCGTCTTATACTTCCTTTACATACGTGTATTCCCTATCTAAATCTCAGTTTTTCAACGGTCTAAATCCGGAAACGCGCTTTTGTGAAAATTAACTTTCATTTCCAAGAAATAATGTTTATTTCAGACAGAACTGTTATGTGAAAATGATACAAAACAAGACATTTAAAACTGACTACTGAACTGAGACCTATGCATTTATATGAAATTCATATATGTGCCATGAAAGAATGTATAAAAGAATGGTTCCTTGTTACGGTCTGAGTATAGTATTCTGGATATTGATAAGTGTCACGCAGACGAATTATTATAATTTGAAGGATTGTGTAAGAAATAAAGAAACTATTGATGTGTATAGGGGGTCAGGAACATACCCTGAACATAACTTGAGGCAATTTTCGGACATTTGGGAAAACCATAGGACAGGCAATTGAGCTGATGTACAAACTTAAAAACAGTACGATTTTTTTACATAACCTGAAATGATTTTGGCCCTGTTAAATGCCCTATAAACTACAGAGGATACACCATTGAAAAAGATCCGATCTATCACGGCCCAATTTGCAAGATTTTCAAGTCCCTCTGGGTAATACATATGAGCCGCGCCATGAGAATTCCGACATAGTGGCTTTGCGACCAGAATGGATCCAGACAAGCCTGCGCATACGCGCAGTCTAGTTAGGATCCATACTGTTCGCTTTCAAAGCCTATTGGAATTAGAGAAACTGTTAGCGAACAGCATGGATCCTGACCAGAGTGCGCGGATGCGAAGGCTGGTCTGGATCCATGCTGGTCGCAAAGCCACTATGTTGGTTTTCTCATGGCGCGGCTTATATATGCTTAAAATAACTATGAATGTGTAGAAATATACACAAGACAATATACGGTACCATGTTTCCATGCAAGCCCGCCCGCTTAGCTCAGTAGGTAAGAGCGTTGGTCTACGGATCGCGGGGTCGCGAGTTCGATCCTCGGGCGGGGCGTATGTTCTCCGTGACTATTTGATAAACGACATTGTGTCTGAAATCATTAGTCCTCCACCTCTGATAATTCATGTGGGGAAGTTGGCAGTTACTTGCGGAGAACAGGTTTGTACTGGTACAGAATCCAGGAACACTGGTTAGGTTAACTGCCCGCCGTTATATGACTGAAATACTGTTGAAAAACGGCGTTAAACCCAAAACAAACAAACAAAATGTTTCCATGCATTACGTTGCACCAGTTGCTTGGTAAGATTAATGAATGGTGTATCCGAGTGGTAAAGGTCGCTGACTTCGAATCTCTTGCTTCGCTGTGGGTTCGAAACATCACGTGAGGATGTTGTCAGTATGGCTTACGGGAGGTCAGTATTTATATTAGTGTCCACTCGTTCTTAAAAGAATGCCAGGATGGGCACCTGTGATTAATTATTGCATGTACTATTCAGAATTTTTCTAACTGACAGACATATCTATCTTACTCTGTCGAAATAATTGAAGTTGACAGGACAGGTGTACAGAAACAGTGCGATAGTTTCTATGATTTCAACTAGTGACGTATATTTTGCTCGCAGATGAACAGTTTGTAACTTGAATTCATCAATTTATGAAAACAAAAACATCAAGTAGAAAATGTAACATTAGTTGTAAACGTGTATTTTTGCGATTTGATCTAGTTTTTGATCCAAATTTCAGACTTGGTCGCGATTTTACGAAAATAAACATTCCGGCCTTGTTTCGTACAGATCATGACGAAATGACATATACGGCTGTTTCTTTCCTAACCTAGTGATAACAAAAAACTTCCCATACTTCAATACAGGTTCAAACCCCGGCTTAGTATGTAAATCATATGACTGAACATCTTTTTCACTTTGACTTTGACTCATCAACAGCAAAAACCTCAAGTGTCATATGTTGAAAATAGAAAATAAGTCTGTGAAGTTAGTTTTTTTGTTGCTGTTTAATTCACACCGACAGTTATAAGTCATATGGCGATTTTCCAGCTTTGATGGTGAATGAAGACCCCACGTGCCCCTCCGTGCATTATTTCATCATAAGCGGGCACCGACCTTCCGTAAGCCAGCCGGATAGCTTCCTTACATGAAGAATTCAAAACCCCGTCGGTTAGGGGTAAGTGATTTGAAGTCAGCGACCTTAACGCCTCGGCCACGGAGGCCCCCTTTGAAGTAAGAGTAGGAGCAAGTGTTCTATAGTTATTAAGCAGAATCTTTTCAGTCTAAGGGTCAGTGACCCTTACCTCTGACATACTGACACGTAAAAAGTATAGGTCATTTTCATTCAATCTCCCTAGGACGTTTAAAGGCTGTAGGCTAAAGGGTTCTTCAGATATTGGCCGGAGAACATTTTAAGTCTAGAGGTCACCATGACCTTCAAACAACTGACCCGTAATGATCATTTGATGACGACAGGAAATCATATTGTAGTTCTAAATCTGTCAGCTACAGCACTCTTCAAGTATACTGCAGAAAAAGTTTTCAGTCTCAACGTCCTTGTGACAATAGAAGTCTACTTACCACAGAAACTCTATGAAGCTTAGCGTCAGTAGGCCAACGCACTCTTAAAATATTGGTCTGAAACTGTTTACAGTCTCAAAATTACTATGAAAGTTATTCCACTGATCCCAACAACAGTAAGGGTCATCTGCTGTCTACAGGTAATAGTCCCATGAAGTTTGACTACTGTAGGCACAAGTATTATCTAGTTATTGATCAGACAAAGCAATCTGAAAGACAGCTGTCCGCCGCCGCTGATATAGATAGTGAAAGGGTTGATGGCAATGGGTGGAAGCACTGACGTTGTTAATTATATGACAACATCTATGAATTTGAAAATGACAACATCTAAAAATTTGAAAATTCTTCAAAGGGTTTAGCAGATACAGAGCAGACCCAAAATGAAGGCTCAAACCTTTGACCTTGAGTTGTGACCTTGACCTTGAGCTAACATGGCTGACTCATAAGTTCTTAAAATTGTCTTGATGAGGTGATCAATTGACCAAAATTTCATGAAAATGATTCAAGGGGTTTGGGAGATACAGAGCTCAAACCTTTGACATTGAGCCAACGCGAGGTCTGCCTATTATCTTGATGAGATGTTCATTTGACCTAAATTTCATAAAAGTCCTTCAAGGGGCCAAGGAGATACAGAGCAGACACGGTTGACTCATAAGTTCTGCACATTGTTTTAATGAGGTGATCATTTGACCCAAGTTTCATGAAAATCCTTGGAAGGGTTTAGGATATATACTTAGCGATAGAAATGTTACGGACGAACGTCAGGACAGAGACCATTCCTATTAAAACGATGCCGACAGACAAACAATGAGCAAAACAATTCACCACATATTCTTCATGGTTGGGCATAAATACGACCTTTTGACATCTTCTCCCTATACGAAATTCAGAGACACAAAAGCTTGTAAATCATGGCCTTAGAGCTTGACCTTTTAGCTATTGACTAATCCTCCTGTTACAGCGTTTATATTTAGTCACTTTAAACTGAACTTCACAGCATACATTTATGTCTGTAATCAATCAATTAACACTATGGTTAAGTGGTAGCTTAAAAATACAAGAAGTTGTCTGTGCTTTTCAAATTGTATTTCCATTTAGAACTTTATCATAAATTTTCAAAAATTACAGCTTGGCTTTCAGTTCTGTAAACACCATGGCCAATCTTTGATGGATACCTGGAAAAAAAAATAAAGAAATCAGTCAAGATACACATATTCATAAGAGCTGCTTGAAGAACGTGTATGCCCAAATGATGGGTTGTTCCTCTGATCTGTATGACCTTGACATACTAATCCCTAAAACATTTGGGATCATCTACTTCTTTAGCCTAATCATACCATGTATGGTAACTGTAAGAGCAATTGAGTACACCAGCTAATGTGACGGACGAATTAAGAAGGTCCAAGATCTTCACCATATGCCAGTGAATATATTTATGACACACAGAATCATGAATAATAATATTTGTGATCAGTATAAAAGCATAAAACAGATCATGTGCCCTCATTTGAACAAATTTGAGAGATGACCTTACAATGATGCTATAGATCAATGTTAATGAAAACTAGAGTTGTCACCGGAGTAATGAATTATACCCCCACAATATGTCTTTGTCACAGAACTAAGCCAATGTCGACAGTGAACATGCTTGACCTTTGACCTAGTGACCTCAAAATCAATAGAGGTAATTTGCTGGTCATGATCAACCTCCCTACGAAGTTTCATGATCCTCGGCCCAAGCGTTCTCAAGTTATGTCTGGAAAAGGTTTAAATGTTCCGGGTCACTCTGACCTTTGACCTTTGGAACTCAAAATCTATACAAATCATCTGCTGGTAATGATCAACCTCCCTATTAAGTTTCGTGATCCTAGCCTTCTGAAGTTATTGTCTGCAAACCGTTTAAATGTTCCGAGTCACTGTGACCTTGACCTGTGACCTACTGTTCTAAAAATCAGTAGGGGTCTTCTGCTGGTCATAACCAACCTCCCTATAATTTTCATTAACCTAGAACCAAGTGTTCTCAAGTTATCATCTGGAAAACGTAACTGTTTGTGTTATTATGACCTTGACCTTTGACCTACTAGCGTCAAAGTCAAACTTGACCTGTATTTTATCATGTTACACCTGTGTACCAAAATTTATGATCTTAGACTCAAGCATTCTCATGTTGTCATCCGTAAACCGTTTAACTGTTCCGAGTCACTGTGACCTTGACCTGTGACCTACTGACCTCAAAGTTGAATCTGACCTGTATTTCTTGATGTTACACCTGTGTATTAAAATTTATGATCCTAGGCCCAAGCGTTCTCAAGTTATCATCTGGAAAGCATATAAATGTTCCGAGTCACTGTGACCTTGACCTTTGACCTACTGAACTCAAAGTAGAACTTGAGCTGTATTTATGATGTTACACCTGTGTATCAAAATTCATGATCCTAGGCCCAAACGTGTTCTCAAGTTATCATCCGGAAACCATTTAACTGTTCCGAGTCACTGTGACCTTGATCTTTGTCTTACAGACATCAAAGTCAAAATTAACCTGCATTTTATGATGTTACACCTGTGTATCAAAATTCATGATCGTAGGTGCAAGCGTTCTTAAGTTATCATCCGGAAACCGTTTAACTGTTCAGGGTCAATACAACCTTGACCTTTGACCTACAGACCCCGATTTCAAACTTGACATGTATTTTCTAATGTTACACTTGTGAACCAAAAATATTAAATCGGTCAAGCCTTTCATGAGTAATCTTTCGGAAACCATGAAACTTTACCTAGAAATAATCAAGACAAACATTCTGAAAAAGTTTCATAAAGACTGGGTCACAACTGTGGCCTCTAAAGTGTTCACAAGTATTTCTTTTGATTTGTCCGGGTGACCTAGCTTTTGACCCCATATGACCGAGCTTCAAACTTGACCTAGAAATCATCAAGGCAAACATTCTGGCCAAGTTGCATAAATATTGGGTAATAACTGTGGCCTCTAGAGTGTTCACAAGCTTTTCCTTTGATCTGGCCTACTGACCTAGTTTTTGACCCACATGACCCAGTTTCAAACCTGACCTAGAGCTCATCAAGACTAACATTCTGACCAAGAATCATAAAGATTGGGTCACTAATGTGGCCTCTAGAGTGTTCACAAGGCAAATGTTGATGCACGACGGACGCCGGACAATGACCAGGTCACAATAGCTCACGTTGAGCACTTTGTACTCTGGTGAGCTAACGAAAAACAAAGTTCCATAACTCAGCAGAATATATGTTAACACTTATCATGCTGGACACGACTGTTTCTGTCTTTGCGACCAGTGTAAATCATAATTAACCTGCACATCCATGCAATCTGATCATGATCTGTACTGTTTACGATTCAGTCAGTTTATTTTTCATAAGTATCCCTTTTTACAGTTAATGGTACTGTTACTAATTCATTATAGAAAATTAGCAGGATACGGGTAAGACCCTAACATGCACAATGCACAACTAGGGTTTGTACTGATCACATCTGAACTAGCTTCAAGACAAGGAGTTATCTACTTCTTTTCTATTTTTAGCTCTGTATATACCAAGTCTGAAGAAAATACATTCAGCTGTTCATGACAAGTGTAGGTTAAAGGTATTTCTATTTTTAGCTTAGCCTCCAGCTGCCCCTAAAAGGGGACCCAAGTGCCCTCACTTTGAACAAACTTGGGCGAGGACCTTTAATTAATGCTACAAACCAAATTTAATAAAGATCCATCAAGCGATTCATCAGAAGAAGTCATTTAAAAGTTTTTCTTCCTTTAGC
This sequence comes from Mercenaria mercenaria, assembly GCF_021730395.1. NCBI lineage: Eukaryota > Metazoa > Mollusca > Bivalvia > Venerida > Veneridae > Mercenaria > Mercenaria mercenaria. The sequence continues at coordinate 54,218 of NW_026463120.1, read as the reverse complement.
TTTTGATGGCCACTAAAAATCAAGAAGAATCTTAGAAAACTACTTAATTAAAAGTCCATGACAGGACGTTACTGACCAAGTTTTGTGTAATTCTGACCGGTACTTTCATCGAAGAAGATGTTTAAATGAAGTTACTAACACAGGAAGCCGGGCGATGTACAACGAACCATCCACCTTCACTAACAGCTCAACCTGAACAAAGTTCAGGTGAGCTAAAATGGTGGCCCCATTCATGAAATACTGGTGCCAGTTGTGGACCTTGTGTCATGTGATGTGGGTGGTGATGCCAAACACCTATCTTAAGTTTGAATTAAAACCATTTAATAATAACAGAGGAAGAGTGAATGTTCATCAAAATAAAACTTTTACCTAACATTTAAGTAACAAGATGGCCTAAGGTTGCTCACCTGAGTAACTTACCATAACAGTGTAAAGATGTTTAACCTAGTGATTCATGGAAACAAATATTCTGATCTATTTTCATTAAGATTGGACCAAAGATGTTGCCTCTTGAGTGTAAACAAGCTTTTTCTTTTATTTGACCTAATGACCTAGTTTTTGGCCCTATATGCTTCAATTTAGAACTCATTCAAGATTGATGAAAACAAACATTCTGACAAAGTTTTGGGAAGATTGGAGCAAAAAAGTCGCCTCTAGAGTGTAAACAAGCTTTTCTTTTGATTTTACCTAGTGATCTAATTTTTGACCCCACATAACCAAGATTCTACAACATTTAGGACTTATTGATAACAAACATTCTGACAAAGCTGTATAAAGATTTAATCAAACATGTAGGCCCTAGAGTGTAAACCTTTTCTTTGATTTGACCTGCTGACCTAGTTTTTCATCCAAGGTGACCCAGATAAAAAAATCATCTGAGATTTGATGGAGACAAACATTCTGAATAAGTTCCATGCACATCAAATGACAAATGCAGCCCCTATTGCAGACACAATGTTTTTCTTTGACTTGACCAGGTGACCTAGTTTTTAACCCCAGATGGCCCAGATTCAAACTTTATCTAGATTTCATCAAGAAATTAATTCTGATAAAATTTCACCAATATCCATTCAAAAACGCAGCCCCTATTGCACATACACCCGTTTTTTTTTTTGTTTATTTGACTGGGTGACCTAGTTTTTGAACAATAATATTCAATATTCAAACTTGACCTAAAATTCGTTCAGACAAGCATTCTTACCAATTTTTATAAGTTTCAAACTTAAAATGTGGTCTCTACAGTGTTAACAAGATTTTCCTTTGATCTAGCCTAGTGACCTAGTTTTTATAACCACATGACCCAGATTCAATCTTGGCATTAAGATCATCAAGATAAACATCCTGACAAAGTTTCATGAAGATTGACCTAGTTTTTAATTCCAGATAACCCAGATTCAAAGTTGACCAGTCCTATAGATTATCAAGACAATTATTATAACCAATTCTCATCAGGTTCCAACTTAAACTGTTAACTCTGAAAGTATTGACAAGATTTTCATTTGATCTGGCCTAGTGACCTAATTTTTAATTCCACATGACCCAGTTTCAAACTTAGCCTAGAGACCATCAAGATAAATATTCTGACCAAAATTCATAAAGATTGAGTCACAACTGTGACCTCTAGTGTTTACAAGCTTTTCTTTGATTCGACCTTGTGACCTTGTTTTTGACTCAACATGACCCAGATTCATTCTTTAAGTAAGTACAACTTGGCATAATTCATTTAAAATTTGTGTATTTTTTTGGGACCTTGTGTCATTATGATGTGGGAGATGACGTGGAACAACTGCAATGTATTTCAAGTTTTAATCAATTAATGATTAATAGAATGAAAAGTGCACTGAAAATTTAACCTGGAATTTTTATTACAAAAGCGATATAATTCATGGAATACTGGTGCCAGAGTTTTGTCCCTCGTGTCATATGATGTGGTTTTAAGTTTGAAGAAAATCCACCTTGTACTAACAGGTGTAGACATGGATGCTTATGCCGGGGCAAGTAGGACAGCTCTCCATATACCTCATACAGTCAAGATAAAAAAGCTTCAAATGAATTCAGTTTAGCAAGTACTTACTCGACTTGTATGTAGAAACTCAGTAGATAACAGGGCAGCATTAACAAGGTGTCTTGGGCTGTTGCTCACTCAGAACTGTCTTCAATTGGATGTCTTGTACAGTTGTCAACTCATATAATACCTAAAAAAAAAACATATATACATGTTTTTCCATCAAATAATGTAAAGAACCACCCTCAACTACTTCAACTGACTGGCCAATGATTGTTCCAACCCTCATTTTAATTTCTCTAGATGAAAACAAATACCCATATTTAAAACTTTGGTATGAGCAAAACAATAATTTCAACCTACAGTCATATAGAATATGTATATGCCACTCTTTTAGTTTCTATAGGATGCCATAATGATTGGCTGTAAAAACTAATTGTGTTTATTGGGATGAGTTCTTCTCATTCCTTTGTTAAGGTCAACAAGCAATTTACCAATTGTAGTTTTACTATCTTAATATTAGTATCTCCATAGTATTTAGTAACGCATCCTGAAAATACATATAAACAATACTTACAATAATGTAAGACACAAAATTGTTACACAAAATAGCGTACAGTTCATATTAAGCATATCTCTTAATCAAATAATGACATCTCAGGCTCAAACATATATGTGTGTGTAGTGGCATATTACAGCTAAAATACATATACTTCAGGAAGTGTGTAAACTCAGATGTACATTGCTATGCAAATAATTAAAGGTTACAAATACAAATTATGCATACCAGGTTGTGGACCTTAATCCACCTTATGTCACAGCAATATCTCAGCAGAGCATAACACGCACACATACTGTGATCTGGTTAGAGGTCTGTAAATGATTAAATGGTTTATAGTGCAAATAGAGAATGAGACAATGATATAAGAAAGACTGCCATTTATGAAACAAAATATTAACTGTCTAAACAGAATGAGCCAATAGCATAAAAGATAAAATCCTTACTAAGCACTTTATGAGACCATTAAATTGATAATTACAAACTGTAGTGAGTGAAATAAAAAACCTGTATTTAATCCAATATTAATTCAACTGTTTTAAAATAAAAAGCTCAATACATGTATTCAAGGATATATAAGCAGGGGCCCAGTAGCCCATGGCCCCTAGATTTTGGGCTGGGCCCCTAAATTGTTGGAGAAAATGCCCATATACCTAATGTTAAACATTTATTTTTGACAGTCTTGGTCCCTAAATAAAAATAGCTAGTTTATATTCATAATATTCAGTTACATGACTATACAGACAATGATCAGGTATCTTATGAAAGACTAATCCAATGAAATTAAAGCATTTCAGAGGGAAAATTTTGACCTAGGGTCAATGCACATGAATGCACACAAAACACAATAAAACTAACAAAGGGATATAACTCTTGATTTTAAAATATTACTATCCAAACCCTCAAAATCAGGGCTGTCACATATACATCCATGTTTAACTTTAAGTGTATTTAAAAAAGAGGCACAATTCTGACAAACAAAACTAGAGAGCTCTATGTGGCCTGTCTGTGAGATCAAATAATGATGAAGAAGACATGTGTGACTGACCTTTGAAAGCATTTCATAAAGTACTAATAAACTTTGATAATGTGGCAGCTGAGTCCAATAAGTCCAGGGATATTCAAAGATAATCCGTCATAGATCTATTGTAAAGCAAGTATGGATTTACCTGTATTGGAAAATAAACAGTGTCCACTGGCTTTAGGTCAACTGCCACATTATCAAAGTTTATTAGTAGTGCTTGAGAAACCTGCTGATATGTAAAACTCCTGGCACATTAATAAACATGATTGATTAATTTTTAAATTGTAGAAATTCAAGCTAAAATCTAATTTAGTTCATCAAGCTATATAAGCATATTTTCAGTTCATTGTTGTGTGTACTGTTACTGCTTTCTTGTTAACATCAAAATGTAAGGAACTTAAAAGGGACAAAACTATTTTTAGTATGACTTTCAAGCTTTTAATGGTGACAGAAGACCCCAGGTATTATTTCAGGCAAGATAGAGCAGGCACTTGTTTTAACAACCAACACTATGTAAATTAGCTGGATAACTTTCCTGCATGAAAGAATGCTATACACCTAGTGTGGGTTTCAAATGCACAGCAACAAAGGGCAACTGATACCACATCAGTTGTAAAAAGTCAAAATATTTTTAAGCAAATAAAAGGTGTACTCTATATGGACAAACAGTACTGTGTGCTATCTGGTATGACATATTATATGATGAATTCTGAGAAGTAAAAGTGAATATGTATAGCATGTATAAGTCTTAAATATGCCCTACAGGTCTTAAAAAAGACAAAAATAACTTACTTTGTTTCACAATTTAAAACTCTGTACTTGCAGACCTCTAAAAACCTGTGTTGACTGCAGTTTAATACCTGAAAAAGTAAAGCTAATGTTCAAACTTATCCTGGTTTATTAAAGCTGGTTATGACAAAATGTAATATCAGTAATATGGTCTGTCAACTGTTTTTTCAGAAACAAACAATAAAATCTGCTTTAATATGAAGAATTATTAAATTATTTATAATGTGCAATACATTTATTTCTATCACTCTAAGATAAGAAGGAATATATATATTTGCTGCTATAATTCAGACAAAGACATATACCTTTAGAATGAAGGAATTTTATAATTACTTCATTTTGAATATTTTATAAACTTTAATGACACATTCATGGTTCTATGACTGTATGAATTCAAGAGGAAGAAAAAAAACTCAATGGCTTTTTTAGTCACATACCACCAAGAATACCTGACTGAAATTGGACTGGGAAACAAGACGTCTGCTTTACGCCATGCTGCTACCGCAGTTGACCGAGATTCCAGGACTTCAACTCTGTTCAATATTGTCCACTATCTGTTACAAAAAAAATGTCACTGTTTAGAACTTTATTTATAATACAATACAAAAAATGTATTAAGAAAACAGAAAGAGTTGGTTTAATGCGACAAACTACCTTTGAAGGGTTATAATGACTTTGGATATAATTTGGCAGCCATTTTTTCTTTTTTATCATGAACATAAAAAAAAAAATCAATTTCTTGCTATTTCCTATTTTTTATAATTGCTATCTCAATAATAACTCATATATTTGTCATAGGTTTAAATATCTGCTTAACAGTTTAAAAGGTATTATGGATTCCATTCCTTTTATTACCTCTCTTCACGACTTTGACAGCTGACTTGCAAAATCTCAGTTTGTGTATAAGCCCATGTATGCAGCACTCTGTTCCAAAAGTTTGCATTGAGCATTTTTTTTCAGGTCTGGTTACTGCACTGAGTAGTATTGTTGTCTGTAATTTCTTCTGGCATTCTGCAACATAAATAGTTTTAAAGACATTATAATAAACTCTGATACCAAACTTGTGTGATAAGAATGTTTCATTTGTAACTTACATTTCATGACATATGTAATATCACAAATATGTCAAATCAAGATTTCAAGCCAGATACAAAACCCCTAGAGGACTCTCGACTAGGCATTGGGTTACCTGATGACAATCATGCAGGCTAGGCGGCGTTCATTTAATTTATTGGAGGGCAAGAGAATTCCTTGACTTTATTATCCAGTAAACATATGTTCAATACAGACAGGTCATATTAATTGTGTAGCGGTTCTCGTATCGGGTGGCCTCGGTAGCTCAATTGGTAGAGCGTTGGCACGGTAAGCCGAAGGTCCGAGGTTTGAATCCCCATCGAGGCTGCACATTTTTCCTGAGACTGTTACATTTGGGGGCTCGTCCAGGATGCTCACTCTTGGAGCCCATGCAGGGCAAAGCAGTTTGGCTGGGGTGTGAATCTGAATTCGGTTAACAGTCTGCGGCAGACATTGGCCAGGAGGGCTAATGTCTCGCAATAAGAGGGAAGGTGTGTAGCGGTTCTCGTATCAGGTGGCCTCGGTAGCTCAATTGGTAGAGCTTTGGCATGGTAAGCAGAAGGTCCGAGGTTTGAAACCCGGTCGAGGCTGCACATTTTTCCTGAGACTGTTACAGTTGCAATACTGTCAAACATACCCTTCGATTGCAGGCATTTGTCCGTATCGAATATAAATCATTGATGCCTATTTAATTTATTTTTATATTAAAATCAAGTCTCAAGCACATTCAGTTTCTTTTATTATATAGATGATACAAAAAACACTGATACGAAGTAAATAGGGTACGAGTCGACCCCAAATAACCGTTGATGATGAATGTCTGCAATATCGACACTAATAAAATTATACCTAAATAGCCGAATATTTCTACAATAATTATTACCAGCATGTCCCTCCAATTGATCTGTCAACACAGGAAATAGCGAAGATAAACAGAATTTATGTGCTCAATATTTCCTTTACATTCGCTTCCGCTTCGTGTCGCACTGACCCAAAGCGCGTGCTTTTGTATGATCGATGACGTAGTTCATCCACTGTTGTGCAACATGTACACAGAAAATCAAGTTTTACTGCTGAACAATCTGCAGTATTTTCGACAGAAAGTTTCGTCGTGGTTGCTCACACGGATGCCGCCATTTTATTTACGATATCGTAAATATTTACGAGACCCCTGACCCTCTCGTAACTTTACGAGGATTTTATGTAGAAACTTACGATATCGTAGCTACGATAATTTTCATAAGACACCTGTCAGACTTACGAGAACGTTGCGATAGACTTACGAGAAAGATACGAGAAATATTCTCGTAAGTATCTTGATAAGACGGGCCCTATATCTCCGTAGTATTCCGGGTTAGACTTACAAAGTCTGTTGAGATCAAATAGTCTGTAATAATATTAATTTCTTCACACTGACACTAAATTATTTTCTCAGAAAAAACATTTTCTCCCTAGGCTCATCTCAACAGACTTATAAATTGCGATTTTGAGGTTATATAACATCATGAAGAGCCATTAGTAGCACCAGTCAATAGCCACCACAAACTGACCGGCAACAAGATTAATTGAAAAAACTGTTTCAAATGACCTGTACCAGATGTTTGATTTTTCTCTAGAATTGAAAGAAAGCCAAGCCTTTTTCATGCAGAACTGAAGTAATTGGTTAGGCATTTATAGTTGCTGAATAGCTGCTGCAGAACTTTTTTTAACATTCACATCTTTCAAAATGTTTTTTTTTTTATTTGTTTACATTATTGTAGAAAATATGACAGGAGTCAGTAGTTTATGTTTTCAATATAATATTATTAAAATTGCTTTAGAAATCACTAGTTTGACTTTAAGAAATCATTACAAATGAAAATTACTTTTTCAAAAAATGAAAATTGATGCATCATAACAATCAAGGCTGCCATTAACAAATTCTGCATGTAACAGTTAATAAATAATTAACGTCTCATAACAAATTAGTATGGACGTTTAAAACTACTTAAAGTTTAAACTGCGCATTATACTACTTACGATTTACTAATTCGATTTACAAAAGAACACTTTTTTGTAGCCAGACGTTCTGCGCAATTTAAAAATTCAAATAACTATTATGTCATAACCATTTCTGTGGTCAGTTAAAAGAAGGACATGGAAATACAAGTAGTATGAAATTTTACCTGTAACGGTGTATGTCATAATTATAATGGTGACATTTAATGCAGAGGAAGATCCTATGTGCACTTCCAGGCATTGTATCCGACATGGGTAGACATCAGTCTATAACCTACATTTTCCATTCTATTAAAAAATATGTCCACAGGCCCATTACAAAATCCCCTTTTCCTCTTTCTCTGACCCCTGCACCCACCCATTTACTGTGGCTTATCTCAACAGGAATTCAACATTTAATTGGTACACTTTTGTATGTATGTTATTTGATTGGGGATAAATTACATATTATTGTACATTACATTTTCATCTGTCTGTGAAGTGTTATAACATGTTTTCATGAAATATCCTTAAAAACCATGTGCATTAAAAAATAAATATTTCCTGCATGAACTATTTTGACCGCTTAATTTTCATTTATTTCTGTCAACAGTTGAACTTAATTTCATAAAAATACTACTTATCAAATACTGCAGACGTGATTATTTTTGCACTGAAAATTTTTACCAAATCGCGAATCCGGTTAAAATGTACGCGTAGCACATCTCGGTATATATTAGGAAAAGTAAGCATCATTAGGAATTTCATTCTTTGTATATGTGAATATTTTAGCATGTTAACCAGACCGGAAGTACCATTTGCATCATTATTTAAAAATTGACACCATGAATACTTCGAGCGTTTCCAAAAACTAGACAATTAATCTATACTAGCTTGAAGAATAATCATTTTTGTATTTCAGAAGAAAAATGTAGCTTATTACAGTTTTAAAAGTTATCAGTTCAAGAACAAGAGCTGCCCGTAAGACAGCAAGCTGCTTGACTCTGAATTAGAGCTTTGCCAGTATAAGGGTCATAAATTTGTTAAAATTCTAATCAGAGTTATGGGGATTGTTTATGTGTAGCCTTTGATAGTAAATAACTATTTTAAGTTTCAAGTCAATAGCTTTAATAATAACAGAGATATTGAACGTTATATAAAACATTAACCAAAAAGTTTTAAGTTAATAAGGGACATAAATATGACAAAATTCAAATCAGAGTTAAGTAGATTATTTCTCGTGGTGTACACTGTGAAAATAAAAAACTACTTTAAGTTTCAAGTCAAAAGCTTTGATAGTAACAGAGATATTTGACTTTATCAAAAACTTTAACGAAAACGTTCTAAATTAAAAAGGGGCATAAATCTGTCAAAATTCAATCAGAGTTATGGGGATTATTTCTCCTGGTGTAGACTGTGATAGTAAATAACTATTTCAAGTTTCAAGTCAATAGCTTTGATAGTAACAGAGATATTTCGTGTTTTTGCTGATTTACTTTTCCAGCTGGAACAACCTTTCCTACACCCTTTATAACGTTACATGTATTCCATAGTACATACAACATAAAATGCTTTCTTAAATCATGGAAAGTTGAAATCATATTTATATTGTTTTCCCTTAAACAACCTGATTGATTAAACAGGATTAATTTCACCTATAATTGAAAAATGTCTCTACCTTACTCACCAAGTCATAAAAGCAAAGCACTGCTTACTGAACTCTTGGGGCAGTCAGCCAAAGGTTACATTACATCATGAACACGCGTGCAATGATCTTAAAGAGATGATGATTACTAGCGAGTATGAAATCTGTCCGGTTCAGAATCGCATTTGTCCAGTCGTTGGAGACAGAGGCAAGAGATATCAGAGAGAATTGATTTTATGGACAGGTGCTTTACATACAATGACTCTAACGACTGATGCCAGTCTATATTATTCGTAAATGTAGTGTAGCAGTATTACAACAGTAGCTTTTATTATAGTTTAGTAAAATTAGTCCTTGCTTCCCCTTGACCATAAACAGATACGTACTGTTGAACCTCTACTCGGACAGTTAAATCACATGACCTAAACTGACCATTCACAGCAAATAAACATTCGCACTCGTCACTTTAGCAAAGCATCAATAACGCCATATTTTCCGTGCTAACAGACTAACAGAAATCCAATATTTTGTAGACATATATACATATATCTGCAGGTAATTATTATAAACATGTACCGCTAGTTTTATCTACAACTACATGTACTTAATTGTCGATTGATGTATTGGTAATTATAGCAATGGTCCGATGAATTGTTGACATTATTTCAATTGTCTATGTAAACGGTATTTATCGCGATCCCGTTATTGCTTGACTGCATATAAATATGCTGAATTTTTTATCACGTATCATAAATGTATTACTGACTCTCATAGATTGTTTTGACCGCTTTATATTGTGGAAGCGATGTTATCGGCATATTAGTAATGGTAACCAATTTTGATTATTGTTTTCATGAAATAAAAATACTTTAGTCAGAATTGCGTTAAGACTTTTAAGTCAAACATTACGATTCCTTAATTTGAAACGGTCTTAAGTGACATTGTGAAGATTATCATTCACATTTCCACAGATGTTGATGATGATGATGCTGATGATGATGATGATGATGAATTGATGATAATAAATTCGTTCGTCGTCGTCGTCCTAGATGTCACAGTTCAGTCGAGTCTATGAATCTGTGGATAAATAACAGGTATCACGCTAGTAATTAGAATGGTTTAGAAATACATGTATTGGGTATTATTTGTATGTTTGTACATATGTGCTCTGGAATTATTGTGCATATAAATATGGGCCGAAATTAGAATGGAAATACATGTATTGTGTATTATTTGTATGTTTTATATATATATATATATATATATATATAGAGAGAGAGAGAGAGAGAGAGAGAGAGAGAGAGAGAGAGAGAGAGATGCTCAGGGACCTATGGTCCAATGCATGAATGAATAAACTCTATATAAATATATATATATAAATATATATATATATATATATATATATATATATATATATATATATATATATATATATATATATGTATGTGTGTGCTCTGGAAATATTGTGCATATAAATATGGGCTGAAATTTTTTGACAATGATTCGTAAATGGATTACAGACTGCCATAATTAGTTTTTGTTGTAGGGTTTATTGAGTGTCCGCATTATATTTTAGATAATGACATATTAGTAACGGTCTCAAGGGATATAAATTGTTTTTGTTGTTTTTTTTATTTGAGTGATGCAAATGACATATTAGTAACAAATTACAGTTTTGCATGGAACAAAAAACAAACTTTAGTAAGACTTGCGTTTTAATTTCTTAAGTCAAACAATACAATTCCTTGATTTAAAACGTCTTAAGTGAAATTGTGATGATTATTATTTTACTTTACAACTGTTGTTGATGATGATAATGATGATGATGATGATGATGATGAATTAGTGGTAGCAAATGCGTTCGTTGACGTAGTCGTCCCAGATGCCACGGTTAAGTTGCATCTGCGAATCCGTGAATATATATCACCAGTAATTAGAATGGCTAAGAAATACATGTATTTTATATTATTTGTATGCTTATATATGTGCGCTCTGGAAATATTGTGCATATAGATAAGAGCTGAAATTTTTTGACAATGATTCGTAAATGGATTACAGACTGCCATAAATTGTTTTCGTTGTAGGGTATATTGAGTGTCTGCATAATAGAAGTGATGATAATGACATATTAGTAACGGTAACCATTATTACTTGATTAGGGGTTTGCATGGAGCAAAAATATTTTATTCAGCTTGCGTTAAAAATTTTAAGTTAAATATTATGATTCCTTGCTTTAAAACGGTCTCAAGCGATACAAAATTGTTTTTGTTGTATTTGTTTATATGAGTGATGAAAATGACATATTAGTAACGAATTATAGTTTTGCATGGAACAAAAAAAAAAAGAACTTTAGTAAGACTTGCGTTTAAATATTTTAAGCCAAAACGGAACAATTCCATGCTTTAAAATTGTCTTAAGTGATATTGTTATGATTACTATTTCACCTTGCCACTGTTGATGATGATGATAATGATAATGATGCTGATGAATTAATGGTAGTAAATGCGTTCGTTGACGTCGTAGTCCCAGATGCCACGGTTTAGTTGCATCTGTGAATCAGTGAATAGATATCACCAGTAATTAGAATTGCTAAGAAATACATGTATTTTATATTATTTGTATGCTTATATATGTGCGCTCTGGAAATATTGTGCATATAAATATGGCAGATTTATTTTTATCATGATTTGTAATTGGATTACTGACACTCAAAAATTGTTTTTGTTTTATGGTTTATTAAAGAACTGCATTATATTGTGGAAGTTGGTGATAATCACATATTTGTAACGGTTACCATCAATAGAGTGTAACACCATGGTAACATTTTGCTTTTGCTATGATTTGTGTATACATTTTTACATGTATTAAGTGTTACCTAGCACTTGTGTACCTATGTCTTTGCTCATGATTTGTGTATATACTTTTACCCGTATTAAGTGTTACCTAGCACCTGTGTACCTATGTTGGTGACAGTAACTGAATAGTGGTTCTGGTATTTATGATAAGTAACGTAAATATCAAGGCGACAGTTCCTTGTTGTATATTATGTAACATAGAACTTCTCAGAACAGCACAGCTAAACATAACACAACACAATAAACACTATTCAATCATATAACACAGCAAACACAACATAACATAACGTAACGTAACGTAACGTAATGTAATGTAACTTAGCATAACATAATCATAACACAACATAACATAACATAATAACACAACACAACACAGCACAGCGCAGCGCAGCACAGCAAAACACAACACAACACAACTTAAGATTAACATCAACATAACACAATGTGACATAACGCAGCATAATAACATAAGTGTTTACAAGTATTTTATGTGGTTTATGTTCTCTGAAGCAACCCTCCTTAATTACTAATATCGCACACTGCCTTTATTTAGTGTCCGAACATACTCAGTTGTAGATTAGCGTCCCTCTCTCTCTTATTTCTATATGAAACATCTCTGATGTATCACTTGTTTTTTTATTTTATTGTATTCTATCTTATCCTCCTTTTGTCTTTCTCTATGTATCCACCTGTGATGATACTACAAGTGATCTTTCGTGTCCACTATCTAAGTCAGGTTCGGGGCATTCCTTGACCAAAGACTTAACTTCACTTCCATTCGATAATTGTTAAAAATGCACGTGTTTTGGCAAATGTCCCGAATAGAAGCAAGTCGTTATCTAGGGGTGTTTTGAGAATTTATAGGAACCCTTTTTCTTTTCCCTTAGTGACCCACTTCTGTCTGCTTACTGTTTTGATGCAAGATCCTCTCCACTTGGTATCTTTTTCATTCAGCTTTGCATGCAACACAACGCCTCAATTTCTCATACATTTTCCAACTAGAAGGGTATATGCAAAACTTGCGTTATAGATCAAATTTATTATTTATAAAATTCAGTTTGACATTGCTTTTCGAATGTGTGTTGGTAATGTGGCTTCATGTTTTACTCACAAACGCTGGTGATATTCATAAAAACCCTGGACCAGATCCTGTCGCTTCCTCAGCTGAGTCTTCTACAGGCTTTTTAGAAGCCCCGCTTCATGTTCACAATCATCTTTCTTTTATCCACTATAATGTTCAAAGTATTCAGAATAAAATTGATATCTTGTCTGCTGAACTTACTGATTTTGACATTTTGGCCTTTACTAAAACTTGGCTTAGTGAATCAGTTACGAGTAGTGATCTTACTATTCCAACATTCCATCCGCCAATTCGAAAGGATAGACAGTTCGACAATCACGGAGGAGTTATAATCTATGTGAAAAACAATCTTCATTTCAAGCAGAGACCTGATCTTGAACCCAATCGACTAGAATGTCTCTGGATTGAGGTGATTCTTCGTAATAACAAGCATGTCCTGTTTGGAAATTTTTATCGACCACCTGGCTCCGATACCATCTACAATAACCTTATTGAAGATTCCTTTTCTATAGCTACTGGCACAGGGATATCTGATATCTTTATTACCGGTGACTTTAAATTCAATATCCAAAATCCAAATACAAATCTTAAAGTTTCATCTCTTTGCCAACAAAATGGCCTCATACAGTTAATCCAAGAACCTTCTCATTATACAGAGCTTTCTAATTCTACAACTGACTTGACCATTTTCTCGAACAGAAAATTAGATACCACTGTCCTGTCTACTGTATTCTTAAGTTCAAAAAACCACAGATGCCTTCCTATACAAGACAAATTTGGATGTACGAACAAGCCGATTTTAATGCCCTCAGACAAAAGTTTCAAACTGGGACTCATGCTATCAAGATGACATAAACTGAAACTGCTTTAAAATAAATTTTATAATAAAATAAAAATAAAAAAAAAATAAGGCAGTTTTAGACATAAACACCCATGTATCCAATGTCACTGAGAAAATTCTCCAGATAAGTAAAACGTCTATCCCAAACAAAACCGTAATGATACGTCCTGACGATGTTCCATGGATGACAAATACAGTTCGTAGAAGTATTCGGAGGCGCAAGCCGGCAAACAGAAACGCCAAAAGCCATAACACCGAGGCACACTGGATGATCTTACGAAGAATTCGAAATGATACAGTGACACTTATCAGACGAGCGAAAAGAGATTATTATGAACACGTGTCAGAGAAACTTAACTTGAGATTGCTATCTCCAAAAGACTGGTGGACTACACTTAAAGCTTTCATTTCAAAAGACTCCCGTAAGTCGCTGCCTCCCCTGATTCTGATTCTAACACTTTAACATTGGGCTCCCTCGAAAAAGTTGAGCTTCTGAACAACTTCTTTGTGGGACAAACTCATCTGAATGATCATGGCAAAACTGTTCCAGCGCCTAATGTTCTGCCTAAAGATGTTCAACTATTGCTATCCAACCTAAAGAAGTGGAAGACGTTCTTAGAAATCTTCCGATTGCAAAAGCGACTGGTCCTGACGGTAAAGGCTATCGTATTCTCCGCGAAGGGTCTCACGAAATTTCATTTCCACTTTGTTCTCTCTTTAACCACTCTCTTCAGCAATGTGTAGTCCCAGATTCTTAGAAGGAAGCTCATGTATGTGCTGTCTTTAAGAAAGGTGATCCAGCGCTTGTTAATAATTACCGCCCTATCTCGCTTCTTTGTTGTATTGAAAAGGTTTTTGAAACAATTGTGTTTAAACACACTTACAACCATCTACTCGATACGCACTTTATTTCTCCTTATCAGTCTGGTTTCAGGCCAGGGGACGCAACAGTTAATCAGCTTGCCTTTCTCTATGATACTTTCCGCAAAGCCCTTGACGACGGACTTGAAGTTAGGGCGGTCTTTTTCGATATCAGCAAAGCCTTTGACAGGGTGAGGCATCAGGGCCTCTTAATAAAACTCCAAAATGCCCGTGTCTCAGGGAATCTTTTAAAATGGTTCACCAACTATCTGTCTTGACGGCGTCAACGTGTTGTTCTTCCTGGTATTTCTTCATCCTGGGCATATATTGCTGCTGGTGTTCCCCAGGGATCGATATTGGGTCCCCTTTTGTTCTTAATATTTATAAATGATATCGTCCTTTATCTTGGTAGTCATATCCTCCTTTTTGCAGATGACACTAGTCTTTACGTCATTGTTGACTTTCAGGTCCCAGCTGCGGAGCTTCTGCAATCGGACATTCTGAAAATTATGTCATGGGCTGATCAATGGCATGTAGATTTCAATCCTTCAAAGTCATAATCACTTCTTATATCCAGAAAAAAACAGAGTTGCTTCATCCTGCTCTGACTATGTATGGCCAAGTGATTCCGGAAGTGTCACATCATAAACATCTTGGACTCATACTCACTAATGACTGTTCTTGGCATGAACATGTCAACTACATCACTGAAAAAGCCTGGACACGAGTGCATATTATGCGTAAATTGAAAATGACTCTCGACAGGAAATCCTTGAAACGATATATACTTCTTTTGTTCGCCCTATTTTAGAGTATGCCGACGTTACCTGGAATAACTGCACAGCCTTTGAAAAGGATCAGTTGGACAAGATTCAGAATGAATGTGCGCGAATTGTGACAGGAGCAACTAGGCTAGTATCCTTAGAAAATCTCCAACGCGAAACCCATTGGAAATCACTTGAAAACAGAAGAAGAGACCACAGATTGATTTTATTTTTTAAAATGGAAAACGGACTGATCACGGAGTATCTACAACAGTTAACTCCTCCAACTGCAGGAGCTTCTACCCAATACAATCTTCGCAATCCTGATTTTATAAGACCTATATACCCGCGCACTTCACAGTACTTCAACTCATTCTTACCTGCTACTATACGTGATTGGAACAAATTGTCCACTGAAACCCGAAATGCGCCAACTTTGTCTAGCTTCAAGAATATTATGAAAAAATGACGTTAACAAAACTCCAAAATTCTATTACACTGGCAATAGAAGAGCCCAGGTCCTTCACACAAGACTTCGGATGAAGTGCAGTAGCTTGAATTATCACTTGTTTCTACGTAATATTGTTGAATCTCCTCTCTGTCAGTGCGGAGAAGTAGAAAACAGTAACCACTTCCTATTTGTATGTAGAGCTTATGGCAACTATCGCACCTCACTTCTGGCGAGTCTTGTCCCTATCACTAGAAATATTTGTGAAACTATCCTGCTCTTTGGTGACGACTCATTATCTGATGATGATAACATAGAACTATTTGCAGCTGTCCAGAAGTATATTCTTGACAGTGGAAGGTTCACTAATAATTAACATTGACTTCCATTGTGACATGTACTGTTATATCTTGATAACACCTGACATCCTTCTACGTTTAACTAGTTCATCTGCAGGTAGTTTAATTCTATTTTCATTATTTTTCATTTATTTTCATTTACTGATTTAATCCTTTCTTTTTCTAATATTATTTTCTCATAACTATCACGATTTGAAATTCTTTACTTCTCTTTCTAGTACTTAAATTATTTGTGGCTTCTGAAATATGTATGAACAGGCTGATAATATTTTGTTTTGTTCTTGGAAACTATAGGAATAAAAGAGCCTCGTATGATGTTAAGTGTCTACGATTTTCTTACTAGCACTTAACTTATTTGTGACTTCTGAAATATGTACGAACAGGCTGTCAATATTTTGTTTCGTTCTTGGGAATTATAGGAATAAAAGAGCCTTATATGTTAAGTGTCTACGATTTTCAGAAACATCTCTTATCGTATATTTTCTTCTAAAATTGGATGTATTGCACAAGAAACATTATTTTGTTTTGTAAATTTAAGCCATGTTTTTGGTGTATATTTTATAATAGAAGATTGACTCTATAAGTATAATGTGCTTTCGTCAATATTCTTTGCATGCAAAGTGGTTACTGTACTATTGTTATTTGTGAAATTCATGCAATAAATATGTTTAAACTAACTTGTTCAGTCACAAAGTTTAAAGAGATGTTTGAAATTAAATTTAGAAAAGCTTAACAACGCGACTGTTATGTCACTCTCATATATTTTATCAAAACTGTGCAAAAGAATTATTGTGCATTTTGAATAAGTTCTAACACGGAGGATTGCTTAATGGCGGACAGGTTAAAGAACACTAATTTAGCATAGTTTACGTTAACGCTAGCTTTGGTTTAAACTATACTGTGGATGTAGTTTTGACATTTTGGTAGGAATAAAATGGGGAAGTGTTATTTAGATCCCATAACCGCACTTTATGTGCTTTTGAAGTTTTGTGACAGGTAAAATCTCTCTTGGAAAAAGTCTCTCCCGTACTTATGTCATTACTGTATGTCAGTTTGAAGACAATCCTTCAAAATGAGGTGATGATTGGCCGGACGTGTGACGGCACTATTAACACCATGCATTTTATATTAAATATAATTTAGGAGATAGATTTTAACGTAATATAACCACAAAATGCAAATAAAACACTGTAGATAACTTGTATTAAATATCAACAGGCACATTTAATGATATCTAATTTCTTTTCGCGACGAAATGAGTATGGTGCGTTCTGACACTTAAATGATTTCGTCATCCCTGCCCACATGTCATTTTATTCGTCATTATTTCCACATCATTTAATAGATAAAATTATCAGTATCTATGAATTGCAAGAGTCCATTTTTATAAGTTTTAATGCATGCATTTTTATTCCAGGTTGACACAAGAGTTGTTTACTTGAATCAGAAAACGGGACGACTATTTATTGTCACGATAGAAAAAATGCTTATGTGAGAAGTTTCTACTAGTTTGATCAACAGATGCAGACAGACAGTCCGGATGAGCCATTCGTTCTCAGTGACATTCGTAACAACAGATAAAAGCTTATACTTATTGAGATCACGAAACTGAATATTTCCATGGGGTTCATCATTTGTAACCTGCTTTCATGGGAATAACGAAAACATGTACAGACAGTAGTAAAAGAAGTGTTACTCAACTGATTTGTTGAGTCAACGGCGCAGGATTAAATGTGCAAATTGCTCGTTTTTCAATTATAAATGAACATAACAAATGCTTGATGTTATTGATTACTCACATTTTCTGCTTATTTCATTTGGACAAGAAATGAAAATGATTCATAATCGTTTGAAAAACTGTTTTAAAAAATATTTAAGTTGAATAAAATGTTAATTTAATCTGACATGTCTTCAATTAATAACAATATGACATTTTTTCTCATACCCTGTCTTTGTCTTGCTTTTTTCTAACATACCGTATTCTGCTGTAGGTATGACTGACCTTCATTTTATGTCATCTTTCAGTGTGTGCCACTGCGAAAAAAGGGACAATATACGGGAGTGTACGGTCCCGTATATTTCGAAAATACGGGAGTATACGGAGTGTATATTACTAATATACGGACCTAGTATACAATCCCGTATTCGGAACATCTAGTATACGGGAAGTCCGTATATTTGTCATGCATATACGGGATCCCGTATACGCCGAATATACATACATGTATATTTCCCGTATATATTAAATATACGAGTTTTCAAAAAAAAAATCAATTAGAAATGGTGTTTATTAGTGTTCTGCTTTAACATAGATTTTATTTCCATGTATTAGAAGGGTCTTTGAAATTTATCCCGTATACTTGTCGTATTTTAGAATATACGGAACACGTATACGAGCCTGTATATTCCAGATATACGTAGTATACAGAGCCCGTATTTTTGACATATACGGACTGCAACTGCATCTAATATACGGGACATGTACGGACCTGTATTTTCAAATATACGGGCATCGGATTTTTTTCCGTATACACATGATATACTAAGTATACGGATCCCGTACTTTTGACATATACGGGGCATATACGGAACTGTATTTTTTGATATACGGCTACGGACTTTTCCCGTATATTCAAGGTATACGTAATGTACGGATCCAGTACATGTGGCATATACGGAATTTATTTGCATCTGATATACGGGGATATACGGAACTGTATTTTGTTGATATACGGGCCAGGGTTTTTCCCGTATATGCAAGATATACGTAGGATACAGATCCCGTATTTGTGTCACATACAGACTGAATTTGCTTTTCGTATACGGGAAATACACGGAACAGTATTGTTAAAATATACGTTGGCCAGATTTTTCCCGTATATGGACTATCCCGTATTTTTATTTTATTACAATTAATCTGGTACATGGGGCACACACTGAAAGATGACATAGAATGAAGGTTAAACAAACCTTTACAGAATATGGTATGTTAGGAAAAATCAAGACAAAGACAGGGTATGAGAAAAACATTATCATCAATAGAGACAAGTCAGATTAAATTAACATTATATATAACATAAATACTTTTTTTAAAAAAAACAGTAGTTTTTTTCTTGTACGATTATGCGTTATTTTTATTTTTTGTCCAAATAAAATAAGCAGAAATTGTAATTCTTGCATACCAGACGGGGATTTCCGGTATTTTTACCGGTGCTGGAAAAATCCATCTTACACCCCGGGGTGTAAGATGACTCTCGTGCTTTAAATGACGTATTACGAACTACATATATGGAGATGATTCATGTAGGCCCCTAGTTTTATTTTCTTTCAAAAACGGAATAAAAATGCAATACCTTGACAGTTCCTCTTGGTTCCTGATAATATATTTCTCGATTCAAAGGACGTTATTTTATCAAAAATTCATAACGTTACGCTGCAACTGATAAAACAAAATCGGAACTAAACATTGTTATTTGTCTATGAAACGTCATGACATCTTTCCTGTTTACGGACGTTGCTTTCCCGCGCTTTGTTTAATTACGCTGTTATAAGACATAGTTCTATAAAGAAGCCATTCGATTGATTTTATTATTATTATTATTTCTTGATGTCGGTATGCAAGAAAAAGATTCTGTCACTGGTTTTAGATGCAGATGGGAATATCCGGCTCCCGGCTAAACAGTTACCCTCGAAGCCGGAAATTCCCATCTGCACCTACAACCAGTGAAATCTTATAGCAATCAATAACATTATGCATTTTAGATGTTCGTTTCTAATTGAAAAAAAAAAAACTAACAATTCGCACATTTAAATGTGTGCCGCACCGTTAACGCAACAAATCAGTATAGTAACATTTCTTTATTACTGTTTATAATTTTTTCGTTATTCCAGTGAATGTTGATTCCCACTACAGGCTTTTCGATTTGCCGTCTGCTAAAAGAGCAGTACATCCTTTCTAATGTCTGAAGATGTATTCAAATTTATCACTTTGAAAAGATGCATGATGCATTCTGTGTTGGAATTCAATATGTAAGCAGGTTACAAATGATGCACCCCATGGAAATATTCAGTTTCATGATCTCAATAAATGTAAGCTTTTATCTGTTGAGGTACGAATGTCACTGAGTACGATGGCTCATCCGGGCTGTCTGTCAGCATCTATTGACCAAACTTCTCACATAAGCGTATTCTCTATCATGAAAACAAATCGTCGTCCAGTTGGAGTTAATTGAAAAATCTCTTGTGTCAACCTGAAATAGAATTTGCACGCATTAAAGGTTATATAAATGGACTCTTGTAGTTAACAGATATAGAGAATGATATCTTTTAACGCTATAAATGATGTGAAAAAATATGAGAAATGAAATGACGTGTGGGCAGGGATGACATCATTTAAGTGCTCATTTCACGCAAAGAAACTAGATATACAGTCAATTTATTTAAAGTGTTTCATTTGCGTTTAATAGTTATATTACGTTAAAATCTATCCCCAACATTATATTTTATATATAATGCATGGTGTTCGTAGTGCCGACACACGCAGCCACCTCATTTTGAAGAATTGTCTTCAAACTGACAAAGTCACGACAAAAGTAGGGAAGATATTTTCAAGAGAGATTTTATCTGCAACAATTGTTAACTTCAAAAGCATATTAAGTGCAGTGATGTGATCTAAATTTAAACGAAAGCTAGCTTAAACATAAACATTCGTAGTCATTTATTGTAGCAAAAAATTGAGTCACATAACCTGTTCGTCGTTATTATGCTATATTAGTGTTCTATAACCTGTCCGCCATTACATGATTCATTTTATTTCAAACATTTCTTAAAACTTTGTAAATGAGCAAATTCTGTACGATATATATGCCACTAAATGTTGGTTTTTTTTTGTTGTTGTTTTTTTTATTAAATGATCTGGAGAGTTTTCAAGAATTTCCAGTCTTGCGCTCAGTATAATATTCTCACTAAGATTTATTTTAGACAAGTAAAATGATTCACCAAAAAACGTCTTATCTCTTCATGTTAAAATGCTTTTATTCAGCAGTCCTGTATTTCAAGTATGAAATAGAAAACAAGTACAATTGTTAGACGCATGTATCCAAATCTTATAGATTAACATAAATGAAATATTAAAAGATATCAGAGTATCAATATAATTTACATTATTTCGTATAAGTGTAACCGAATACTAGTATTCGATACTATCAGATCATAAAGGCTATCTTTCAAATTGAAGTTTGGTCATATTACGAACAACAGAATAGGAATTTTTGTTTCTCAACTATTTAAAAAGACCATGTATCAAGAGAAAATAAAAGATGGCAGCGTCAGGAATCGAACCCGGACTGCCGCGGCAATAAAGAAGTTTTCCGCTGTCGTTACCATTAACGCTGAGGAGGGTTTGATGTTCAATGCGCGTTAAATTTACAAACGCTTTTCAATTTTCATCATAAAAAGAAGTTAAAACAATAATTTTTTAGTTTGAAAATTGCGTTATCTCACCCCCCCCCCCCTTTCGTTATCTCCCCCCCCCCCCCCCACCCCTGCACACAGATACATTTAACATAAAATAATCTAACTGTGCCAAATATTTAATCACACTTTAAATTTCATTGTGTATTACAACATTGCCTAGGGATAAGCATTACCCGACCAGTGTTCATTCAAGGTAGGTCATAAAATATGTTAATACACTTATAGGTATTTTTATGGTTTTTACGTTGTATTTATATATCACCTTATTCTGTCTTTGTATCGTCTTTTTTTCTCGGGAATTTAGTTTTTATGATTTTTACAGTTATTTTACTTGACAAATTTTATATCACTGGAGAGAAAATTTTAACACAAACTAGAAAATAAAAGATTTTTTGCTGTATTTTTGTTGTATATAAAAACGCTACTTAGAAAAATTTTAAAGTACGTCATTTTGCGCTCTGCTAAAAAACGACGTTTGTGGTCATGGCTGCAAAATAGGTAATAACAGAAAACTGAAAATATACCAATCTTTCGGAAATACATATGTAAATTATGAAAATTTCGTAATAGTCCGTTGAAAATCGGTAGGTGGTGTATATTTGAAATAAAAGACTTAGCTACGCAATTACTTATATTGTGTACATATATATAATAATATGAGCGGGGCCAAGGGAAAACCAACATAGTGCGTTTGCGGCCAGCCTGGACCCAGACCAGCCCGCGCATCCAGGATCTTTGTTGTTGGCCTTATTGCAATTAGAGAAACTGTTAGCGAACAACATGGATCCTGACCAGCCTGCGCATCCGGATCCATGCAGGTCGCAAAGCCGCTATGTTGGTTTTCTCATGGCGCGGCTCATATGTTTAATATCATGTTTCATATATTTACAAGAAAGTAAACTTATGTGTTAGATGAATAATATCTAACGATTTCTAAATATTTCATAATATGTTTTAAGATCGAAATTACAGACATACTCGATTTTTTTTCTAACAAATGACTTTTTTGTTTTCAGGATGATTGAATATGTACGTGCACAGGTCTATCTGTGCACGTGAACAGGTCTGGTTAGAGTAAAAACACGTTTACATGCACAGATTGACCTTTCCGCGAGATTTTTAATGTTCTTACAGTTGTTTCAAAATATATAAACCCTAGGCAAACAAAAGATCTAGAGTAGGTGTGTATTTTTTCCATATTGAAAGAGAATAAAACTTTCAAAAATTCTGAAAATTTTATTATAACCAACCTTTTTTGATATGATACTATGAAACAATAATACGCATCACAACCGCTTACATTTTAGTCTAGAAAAGCATTATTTTGTCAGTTAGATTACCCATTTTCTAAAGATAAAAGATCGTAAATACTAACTTCATGAGATTCCAGTTTTGATCGAATGAATGAATGTACTAGCCGTGGCTACTTTGCTTCTGCGAAATATATTTATTTCTTTACAATTTTTTTCTCGTTTAACCACAATGGTATTCATGAAATATTTTTGCACGATATTTTCTTTTATTTCAAACACTTGCAACATTAGCTTTTGGTGACTGGAATTTTTGTCTACTAATGAATGAAAGAATGAATGAAATAATTGTTGAATTAATTGTGCTTGAATGACTGAATGAATGAAAGATTTCACGAATGAATGAAACTACTTAACGGCTATTCTGAATTTCCTTTTTCATATTATAATTATATAATAAATAGACAATTTTTACTGACGCTAGCAATTAAAAGAGTATTTCGTTTGAAGTGTATTATTTAATCTACATAATTGTACATTAAATATTTTCCTTTAAATCGCAGCAACTCGTGTTCCCGATTAATCAAAAAAAAAAAAACAACAACAGAGAACAGGAGAATTACAAGACTAACTCCATTTTCATACAACCTTTCGACTATTTATTAAGTCTTCATCAGGAAGTCAACAAATATGATATGAAATAAACAACGTCATGAATTTAAGTATTTCATGATTTGCCTTGTTACAAAAAGAATTCATATTGAGAAAAAAAAACCTGTCTAATTCAGTTAATCAAAAATTAAATCAAATAAGTACTTACCCGAGCCTTCGTCTTCCTCTGCAGAATAACGCTAATGTCAAGACATTTTTGCAATATACAGATTAGTGCGTGCGGTCACTTCAACCAGATGTTATCGCCTCGGGCTAGATGAATGCGCGCTGATTGGCCGATTCCATTAAACGGCAGAGGGTTAAATTAGGCCATGCCGATTATCTCATAAATTTAATTAATATGCATACAATTAGTATCAATTAATGTTGCAGTAAAACTGTGCCGCAGAACCTATATGTACAATTTATTTACGAAGAGATGGATGAATGAGTGCAAACTTATATAGCATTTTGATGAAGTCTATGTTAGACGATTGTGTTTATTTTCTTAATATGTCCGTAAGTATTGACTTGGCACTCATAAATCTTTGCAAATATTTTCGGGCGTTTTCGTTAATTTACCTAATACTTGTATCCTGAAAATTACCATATTTTACAGCTAACCAATGTCACGGTGGGTTTGATTTCCAGGCACGTTACCACGGGTATCATTTTTTAAAAATGTAATGTAATGTTAACGATACCTGTTTTATTTTTACATAAATTTATGTATCATATTTTTTTAAACAAAATTATTGTTTTCTCTTGTAGTATTTATATTCTAGTACGCTTATGACGGGTAACATGCCTTTTGATCTAAAATACTTCAAACAAATTATTCTACTTTGTTACAACGAGTAAATATGATCACTTTTAGTAAAAAGACCATAAATATCACGATACGTTTGATCAAATAAGTGGTATTGGTAAGTTTGCATATTAAATTTGGGGGAAAAGGTATGGTCAGAGGTAGGATTCGAACCCACGACGCTGATATTGGCAGCAACACCGCTTGTCCACTCAGTTACCTGCACATGCAAAAGTATATCAATTAAGAGTTATATATGTAATATTTATATTGCTATTTGTGATCGAACACTGAAAATCAATTTACGGAAATATACGAAATATTCATGAACGGAAACTACAACCACGAGAAATAACTTGGAACAGTGTATACTTCGGTAGCATAGAGGGGACATATTCGCACTTGTTTGCTATCACGTTCGCTTGTGTTAGCTAACACGTTCGCACGTGGTAGCTAACACGTGCCCACGTGATAAATAAAATGTTTCCTATGTCCCCGCTATGCAACCGTAGTATACATAGAAGCATCCGCGGAATTATTTTCAAAATACGAACACATATTTCACTTAATAGTTCATAAGTAACAGCTAAAATTAAACAAAGAAGTATAAAATACATTTTATAGCTCTCTGAATTGAACTAAACTGAATGACTACGGTTAATTATGTGCTTTCTTAATAATCAAAATGCCATGTTATCTACACGTTGGTTTAAAGGTCCGACCTAGCCGAATGGGGCCTCAGTGGCCGAGTGGTTTAGATCGCTGACTTCAAACAACTTGCCCCTCACCGATATGGGTCCGAGCCTCATTCGGGGTGTTGAATTCTCCATGTGAGGACGCCATCAAGCTGGCGTACTGAAGGTCGGTGGGGCTACCCAGGTGCCAGCTCGTGATAAAATATTGCACGGAGGGCACCTGTTGTATTCCTTCATCAAAAAAGCTGGCAAGTCGTTATAGGATCAATAATTGTATCGATGTTACATTGAATCCAACAAAAACACAAAAACGACCTACCCGGACGGTAGAAGACCAGGATCTTGTGAAATTCAAGTAAGAATAAAAATGCGAGTAGGAAGTCATGGCACTAGAATATTTTCGCGATCACGCTTAAAAATCGAGGAATTCGCTCAAACGGTCCTATTCTCTTAAAACAAACTCCTTTGAGGTAGTTGATTTATTATATCTTGTTGTTATTTTTTAAATTTTAGAATCAATTTCATAAGTAAAGTATCAACACACGTCTTATATTCTACGTAAGGTCTTATTTTATTACTGTATAAAACAGGGATGGATTAGTTGATTATTTTTTTCTATACTAGTAATTATTTGCACTGTATACACGAGCGTTGGAAATGTGCAGCAGAAAGAGTAATTAATGCATGCATTTGATTTTTACAATGGCGATGATACACGAATGTGTTTATCACTACAAATAAATAAGGATGAATGAATTTTTTTCGCAATCAGATATTTAGATTGAATGTAAAAGTAATTCGGAAACGCGCAAGAAGAAATGATGGATTTATTCATGTCTTTGATTTTATACATGTTTTAGCCCGCGTATGTTTTTATCAGTTCGTGAGATATTAGTGCTATACATCTATTTCTTCCATTCATTCATTCATTCATTTGACATACATGTAGACGTTCAAAAACATGCAAAACGTTTGGCCTTTGAAATTGCCGGAGAATATAATTTTCACTACATATTGATTGCATGGCTTATCATTCATAATGATTTTTCATTAGTATCGACAGGAAAAGAAATTGATAGCTTAATCAATCCTAATTGCTTGTATTGAAAAAGAAGAAGAAGAAGAAGAAGAAGAAGAAAAACATGCAAGATACAAGAAGAAAGGATGAATTATTTGAGGTCTTTGATTTTATATTCGCGATGGTCCGCGAATGTTTATTTTTCAATTTTGGACGCACAAGAACAAAAATGAATTATTCCATGCCTTGATTTTCCATTTGAATGAGTTTACTACAAGAAATCCATCTTCTTCTATTAATATTAAAGGGCCTTGAGACCAGATTTTAGCTAATATGATCTTTCTTTAAAAATGGAAGTTGGTCGTATTATGAATATTAGAACAAGCTATTCTTTGCACACTTTTTTATTAAAAGAATGTTAAACAAAGCAAAAGATATTTATGAGTTGGGAATCGAACCCGGATTGCCTAGGCAATATAAAGCCCCTAAACATCTTCACCAGCACACCACGGAGGAATTTGTACGACCGTTTAAATAAAGCTTTATAATTAACGCAGTTTACCTTCAGTACCCCGTGACAAACGTTTTCAGTCTAATATAGAGTCTGACTGAAAAATTTAGTGATTCTTTGTCTGTATACACTGAATGTAGAAATTATGAAAACACGAAGGAATATATATTGTACATTGTAGAAAGTTCGAAACATGGAAGGAAGGATGAATTAATCAATGTCGTTGATTTTTATACGCCCGAAGGGTGCGTGTAATGATATGACGCTGGTGTCC
Organism: Mercenaria mercenaria; assembly: GCF_021730395.1. Taxonomy (NCBI): domain Eukaryota; kingdom Metazoa; phylum Mollusca; class Bivalvia; order Venerida; family Veneridae; genus Mercenaria; species Mercenaria mercenaria. The sequence continues at coordinate 27,254 of NW_026463120.1, read as the reverse complement.
GTCTGTCCGTTAGCTTTTCTGTAACCGCTCTGTAACTCTTGAACCCTTCAAGGATTTCGAAGAAATCTTGCCACAAATGTTCACCATATCGAGACAACGTTTTAACGGCTCGCTTCAATATTAAGGTCATACATAGAGGTCAAAAGTTATATGATATTGTTTCACGTCCGCTCTGTAATTATAACTACTCTTGAACTGCTTGAAGGATTTAAAGAAACTTAGCATAAATGTCAACAACATCGAGACGACGTGCAGAGCGCATGTTTCGGATTGCTCGCTTCAAGATCAAGGTCACACTTGTGCTTTAATAAAGGCAACTAACATACATATTTCATTTCAAAGTATATATAGATTTTCAAAAGCTCTATCATAATGTATATAAAACAGCAATGTATCATAACCCATGAATCTTTGCTGCAATTTTAGCCTAAAAGTGTCATATACCACTAACAAAAACTTGGAGAACAGAGTTTCCTTTTAATAATTGCTCTAACCTTTTAATGACCAGATTATGATCATTTATATTTTTGCCAAACATTACTAAGCATGATTATATACACATTTCTGAATCCCGTATTTCCGCCACATACGGCAAAGTACAAGTTCGAAAACATGCAAAGCGTTTGACCTTTGAAATGGCCGGAGAATATAATTTTCACTACACATACTGATTGCATCCCGTATTTTTTAAATATATAAATTATTTAAATCCCGTATTTCCGGCATATACGGGAAATATATGGAGTTGTATACCAAGCATATACGGGACATATACGTCCCGTATTTTCGAAATATACAAATTATTTAAATCCCGTATTTCCGGCATATACGGGAAATATACGGAGTTGTATACGAAGAATATACGGGAAATTCAATCCCTGTATTTTCGAAATATACAAACTATACATATCCCGTATATCCAGAATATACGGGAAATATACGGAGTTGTATACAAAGAATATACGGGAAATATAAGTCCCGTATTTTCAAAATATACAAATTATTTAAATCCCGTATTTCTGGCATATACGGGAAATATACGGAGTTGTATACCAAGCATATACGGGACATATACGTCCCGTATTTTCGAAATATACAAATTATTTAAATCCCGTATTTCCGGCATATACGGGAGATATACGGAGTTGTATACGAAGAATATACGGGAAATTTAATCCCTGTATTTTCGAAATATACAAACTATACATATCCCGTATATCCAGAATATACGGGAAATATACGGGGTTGTATATGAAACATATACGGGAATTATACGTCCCGTATTTTCGTAATATACGGATTTATGTATTCCCGTACACCAGACATATACGGGAATATACGGTGTTGTATACGATCAGAATAACCCTTTTTAGAATTTCCCGTATTTCAATAATATACGGGGTATCGTATACTAAGAATTCCGTATTTCATAGTATACGGAAGTCCGTATTTTATTAGTATACGGATTTTTAAATATACAAGCCCCGTACACGCCCGTATTTTAGTTTTCCCGTATTTCTTCCCGTATACTGGTAATATACGGGATCCCGTACACTCCCGTATATTAACTCTTTTTTCGCAGTGTGCCCACATACGAAATCAGTTCACATAAAAGAAAAATACGGGATTCGTATACTACACATAATGCATATACAGGAAAAGTCTGGTAAACGTATCTTTTAGAAATACTGGTCCGTGAATTCCCCGAATAAGACTGAAACCAAATTCAATCTGAATGTGACACAAATATGGGATCTGTATACTACGCATATCTTGCATAAACGGGAAAATCTTGGCCCGTATATCAAAAACTACAGGTCCGTATATCCCCGTATATCAAATGCAAATACATTCCGTATATGACACAAGTACGGGATCCGTATATTGCGTATATTGCGTATACCATGCATATACGGGACTAGTCCGTAGCCCGAATATCAAAAAATACAGTTTCGTATATTCACCGTATATGTCACAAGTACGGGATCCGTATTTTGCGTATACCATGCATATACGGGACTAGTCCGTAGCCCGTATATCAAAAAATACAGTTTCGTATATGCACCGTATATGACAAAATTACGGGATCCGTAAACTAAGTATATCATACGTATACGGAAAAAATCCGAAGCCCTTATATTAGAAAATACAGGTCCGTATATGCCCCGTATATTAGATGCAATCACAGTTCGTATATGACAAAAATACGGGATCCGTATACTACGTATATCCGGAATATACAGGCTCGTATACGTGTTCCGTATATTCTAAAATACGGAAAGTATACGGGAAAAATGTCTCAAGACCCTTCGAATACATGAAAATGAAACTTATGTTAAAGCAGGACACGAATAAACACCATTTCTATGGATTCTTTTTTTTAAATTCGTATAATTCATATATACGGGGAATATACATGTATGTATATTCGACGTATACGGGATTCGTATATGCATGACATCCCGTATACTAGATGTTCCAAATACGGGATCGTATATTAGGTCCGTATATTTGTAATACTAATATACATCCCGTATACTCCCGTATTTTCGAAATATACGGGACCGTATACTCCCATATATTGACCCTCTTTTCGCAGTGACATGCATAGGCCTCAGTTCGGCAGTCAGTTTTAAATGTCTTGTTTTGTATTATTTTCACATAACAGTTCTGTCTGAAATAAACATTATTTCTTGGAAATGAAAATTAATTCCACAAAAGGCGCGTTTCCGGATTTAGACCGTTGAAAAACTGAGATTTAGTTAGGGAATACACGTATGTAAAGGAAGTAGAAGACTGGTGATGGTAATGATGGCTCTAATATTTTGAGTGAGAGTGGTGGGTTTTCTAGATAGATCTGGAGGTATAATTCCCGAAAAAATTAAGAAATAAATTTGGTGATGATTTTAAATTTTCATAATACATGGCCGTTTTCGTCATCCAAATTCACAATAGACCTTTATCACGGACACGGACATGGACATGTAAATTTAAACGTACTCTGTACTTCGGTCGAATTTGGGGTTTTTTCTCAAACATGTTTTAGGAATCATGGTAACTTGTTGTACTTTAAAAGTGTGTATTGAGAATATGTATAATCATAATTATAGCGCATTTTCTTTTAAATTCTGTAGAGGGGAAGTTAAACCCTGCAAAGTTGCATGCTGTATATTTTTACAAAAAACACTGACCTTTGACGCAAAGGAATATGAATAGAAATCACAAAAATAACTGACAGTTGATATAGGAGTGTAATAGGGAGGTTTAAGGGTCTGGCTGTGTTTGGGAGAATACTAAAATATTAGAAGAACATAAAACTTATTTATTTGTTGTCTCATGTTTTGGTGGTCAGGGTGTAAGAGTCAGTGGGATTGAGGTAAAAGGATACTTAGAAACAGTATCAGATATAACACGGCCTGAAAACACCGGATCTACGTACTTTTGATGGCTAGTAAGGTTACTTGAGGAAAATGCTAATGATACTTCCGAGGAGGCTCTAAGTAGTAAAAAAGACTACTTTCTGTAACAATTTGGATCCTTATTTCAGTTAAACATGCGATATAGTTCTAATCATAAAAAAACTGTAACTTACATTTAAGAAGGTCGATTTTCAGAGGTTTACTGTTTTACGTTATATCTTGAATAGTGATATAGAGTCTGTTCAAAACGAAAGTTAAGTTGTGCAATATATTTCGTTCGAAATAGTACCTATCTATTTGAAAAGCTTACTTTATTACAAAATAAATAATTTGGTTTACTGTTCTTACTTGTCTATTTACACTTTTGAGATGAAACCATTGCCGCTTGTACAGACATAAAGAGTTGGAGCATATGATATATTTACCCTTTAACAAGATCAATCCTTAAGAAATGATTAGAGGGACTGTAGTTAAGAGGGCACTGAGGAGGTTGACCTAAACATTTAACCAACACTTTTACAAAATATGAAGTTTAATGATTATATGGAAATTTAGAAGGTGGCCGACTTTGACCCGAGAGCAAAGAGCAACACCGAAACCGACGTCGGCGTGGGTTCAATATAGCCATCCTTATTCGCTTAAATTGATTTAACTCAATTACTGCAGTTCTGTAAATAACAAAGAGATGTTACGATAAAACATTGTTTATAGGTAGCTTTCCATATATGGGGTAACTGCAACTAATTTCAACTTGTTTGTAACTGAAAATAGAAACAAATGTTTTCGGTCAATAACTAAAGTTTGGAATGACATATTGTCACCAAAATTGAGAAAAAAACATGGTTATAAAGAAAACAGCCTGTGATTGCATTACAGCTGTTTGGGTCAAAGTCCTGTATCTAAATTAATACATAATGCTCTGCCATAAACTATACTTATTTGAGTGAAGAGACCTAGCCATGGGCGAACCTGACATCCTACTAAAACCAGGAGAATCAAGATCAGTAACTGGCTTCTTACGGAAAACTGTGAGCTTTGATGCTGCCTTAACAGAACCTATAGAGAATAACAACTGTACCTCAAGTGCAATTATTTGCCCACGTGTAGTCTCTTCTAGACCACAGACTTAAACAGCCAGAATCCCGTCAAAATGTGCAACATCTCTGCAAAACCTATAAAGATAAGAGCCAAATCAAACATAATAATTATGCCAGTTGCAGGAAGTGAAGGTCATTCGCCAAGCCGACATCACCGCTCCTTTGAAGACCGCCTTCTCCGCATCCATACAACCTGAAAAAGAAAACAAAGATATTAGAGCACAAGAAAATAATACAAAATACAAAAAATATGGACTTGATATTTACAATTCGGATCTGACACCAGAACAAAAGAACAAAGTTTATAATTTATTTGAGAAGTAGGCCAAGATATTTCCTAAGTCAGCATCTGATCTAGGTCATACAACGGAAGTAAAGCAATAAATCAATCTTACAAACAATGAACCGTTTAAGGAGCCCTGTAGACGCTTTGTTAGGTTTGTTTTGGGTTTAACGCCTTTTTTCAACATTATTTCAGTGATGTAACGGCGGGTAGTAACCAGTATTCCTGGATTCTATACCAGTACAAACCTGTTCTCCGCAAGTAACTGCCAACTTCCCCACATAAATCAGAGGTGGAGGAATAATGATTTCAGGCACAATGTCGTTTATCAAATAGTCACGGAGAACTTACACCCCGTCCGAAGATCGAACTCGCGACCCCGAGATCCGTAGACCAACGCTCTTACCTACTGAGCTAAGCGGGCGGGCTACCTGTAGACGCATTCCACGGGCACTTTTTAATGAAGTTAGGAGCTATAAAGGAATCCTAGAGCCCTTGGTCATCAAACGTGGTAATTGTACGGAAAAAGACAGCTATATCCGTTTTTGTATAGACTTTAGAAATTTGAATCCTCAGACGAAAAGGGATGCATATGCAATACCACGGGTTGAAGAAAGCTTACACTTATTATCAGGAGCCAAATATTTCTCAAAATTAGACCTCAAAACAAGATATTGGCAGGTGGAAATAGAAGAAGAAGATGAGAAGAACACTGCTTTTCAAGTATCTGGCCTGGGTTTCTATCAATGCGAGCGCATGCCTTTTGGACACTGCAATGCGCAGGCTACGTTTCAGAGACTCATAGAGAGGTGTATGGGAGATCTAAACTTCAAGGTTTGCTTAATATATCTAGACGATATTATCATTATTCAGCTCAGACATTGAATCACACATAGAAAGACTCGACAAAGTATTTGAAAGAATAGCTTCATACAATCTCAAATTAAACCTGTCAAAATGCGAATTCTTTAAAACAAAAACTACTTACCTCGGACATGTTGTGAAGGCTCCTGAAACGGCAATTAGTACGGCCGAAACCAATAAGAGGCAATATGACCTCAAAGCGCGCGCAGCGAAATTACAACTGGGTGATTTGGTGCTTGCGAGAAACGTGACTTTACGTGGCAAACAAAAGATTGCTGACAAGTGGGAACAGGACCCTTATGTGGTGGTAAGTCAGCCGTGTTCAACCCAACCGGTACACGATGTCAAGAAGGACGTTCCGCACTCTAACATTCTACTACCTCTAGGTGTAACGTCTGAACAAGATAAGGTTGAGCCAAGATCCGAACAGGCATCGAAGTACATTATATCCCAGCGAAGAGGGACCAACACTAGCACAACACCAGACAGTCCATATCCTTTTGACACGAAAGCTGACACAGGCCGACCAAAGCGCACCATCAGACCGCCCAGATGGAGACAGTCAGATGATTGGGTTTATGGTTAATGAGTAGGTCAGGTATACAGTTGTATATAGTACACATATTTCATATTTCTTTATGCCTATGACTTGAACATGTAGTTAATCTTTGTAGAATTTGCTTGTGACAAGCTCCATTTTATTTTCACATGTTGGTTGTTCTGTATGTACTCGTTCGTACATCAGTATGTACGTCAGTCCGTCTGATCGTCTGTCTGTCTGGAGCTCATAATTATGACATAACTTAGATAATAAATCTTGTAGGCAGATTATTAGCTGACTCGATACGGGTTAAATGAATCTGATTGCAGATTTATTGTGTATTTTGCATAATTATATTGTAACATGTCATTTGTTATTTGTTTTCTTTGGGTTTTTTTGACATGTATTCTGTACATTTCGTCACTTTAGGGCAAAAAGTCCTTCTTTAAATCAATGCAGTTATCCACTTTTTGCACTGAGGTGACGATTTATGCATTTTGGTGTTAAATTACATTTCAACATTTCTTTTGTTTCGCGTAATGTTGTTATCTGTAATGTCGGGACGACATTTCTTCACCGGGGGAGAATGTGTCATAGGTTGGAAATAAATAAACAAATAAACTATATTGATGATACATATTGTCTATTGTCTATTGTTTAGTTTTCCATCTTAACGGCAATCTAATAAACACCTCTGAGTCGTAAATGTAGTGTAGCAGTATTACAACAGCAACTTTTATTATAGTTTAGTAAAATTAGTCCTTGCTTCCTCTTGACCATAAACAGATACGTACTGTTGACCCTCCACTCGGACAGTTAAATCACATGACCTAAACTGACCATTCACAGCAAATAAACACTCGCACTCGCCATTTTAGCAAAACATCAATAACGCCATATTTTCCGTGCTAACAGAAATCCAATATTTTGTAGACATATTTACATATATCTGCTGGTAATTATTATAAACATGTACCACTAGATTTTATCTACAACTACATGTACTTAATTGTCGATTGATGTATTGGTAATTATAGTAATGGTCCGATGAATTGTTGACATTATTTCAATTGTATGTGTAAACGGTATTTATCGCGATCCCGTTATTGCTTGACCATCAGTATGTTTTATGTATTGCCCAATACAGTACTTGTATTTTTATATCAGTAGCTATCTATTTACTATGGTATTTTGTATATGTTTCAGTTGATTGGTTGATTGATTGATATCTATTGGTTTGAGACAATACATGTCACAACAATTATGAGGTGTTCCTCTTCTGTTGTCACGCCCAAACCCCGACAAAACCCCTAACTGGCAGCCGGCGACATTAAGGTTCCATTGAAAGCTTCAATAATTTCAAATTGTGTCTCAGTGAATAAACTAAGCATAAAATATCGTTCATAACAGTATCAGAATAAATCAGCAATGAGGGGGGTGAGGTGGGGGGGGGGCGCAATTGGTTCCCATCGGGATACCGATTACTTGTCTGTAAGTTGTATTGCCAAATTTGATAAATATATTATCAAGTAGATACTTTAGAGCTTCACAAACCTGATCACGACTCCAAAGGTTGTATCTCTTAAATGCACTGTTAGAAAAGAATGCTCTAGTTACAGTGCAAGCCAGATAATTAACGTTTTCTCCTGCATATATTTTCTGAATTAAATCTACTAGTTTATCTTTAATAAGATTATGTGGTAAATTAGTATAAAGAGTAGAAAAATCATAAGTACTTATCTTCGAACAGTTGAAGTGTTTTTTCTTTAGCTTTTTGTTAACATCTCCAGAGTTCTTAATGGACAAAAACAAATTAACACCCGAGTTCTCATTTACCTTGGAGCAATACTTCTGTACGTGGTCTTTGACAGTAGTAAGGAGTGAAAACAAAACTCGTGTGTACCTTGAATAAAGCTTTCTTTAAACTTTGAAGTGAAAACTTGGCTTTAGGAGGTAATAAGGAAGGATTTGATTGATAAAATTTAACTCGAGTTTTAATGATTTTAAATATATTTTTTTTCCATTCAGTGACAACGTTCTGATCTGCATTTTCTTTCCTACACCATTTTTTTTAATATAGTCATCAATATACTGAATCAAAAACAACTGGAAGCCAGCCTTGTCAAATTACGTGGGAATACTCAGATTTAATTTATCAATTCATTTTTGTATTTTAGTATGGGTTTTAAACAGACCACAATATGCATATTTATTTTGTGCCAGCATCAGTCACTCGAGGTCGGTGCTATTAGACATTTACGAATTAGGTCTATTTGGACTGTGAACACCTAAGACGATCGATTTTTCAAGGGGACCGTCTCAATATGATTACTTTAATTTATGCGTGGTAGGAAAACATTCCTATAATGATGGTAAGGTCTGGATTATTATGTAACCGCACAGGATAAGATTTGGATTGGTCTTTCCGTCCTTCTGTTCGCCAGAGAAATGTTTTGTTATACATATCGCAAAAAGTATTTGATCTAGCGTCATAACACTTTCCTGAAATGTTATTCAATATCATAAGTTGCGCATCTGCGACAAAGTTGAAAAGATGAGCTAGTCTGATAGTAATGTATCCGTAATCCATCGTCGTCGTCGTCTGACATGAAAAAAGATCTAAACTGGGTCAGCTGGGATCAAAATGTAGGTCAGCAGGTAAACCATTGTGAAAACGTGTAGAAAACGTAATATCTTGCGTCTCCATTCCTTTGTTGTTATTATACGCCCGAAGAAACACATTTTGTTATACCTCAGGTGTTCATCTGGCCGTCTGTCTGTGTGTCCGTCTGTGCGTTAGCAATTTCCGCTCTGTAACTCGTGAACCCCTTGAAGGATTTCAAACAAACTTGATACAAAAGTTCTCCACATCAAGACTACGTGCTGAAAGCCTGTATTAGATGGCTCGCTTTGAGGTCAACGTCACACTTAGGGCTCAAGATCATATGACTTTGTTTCGTGTCCGCTCTGTAACTCTTGATCTGTTTGAAGGATTTTAAAGAAACATTGCACAAATGTCCACCACATCGAGACGACGTGCAGAGCGCATGTTTTGGATAGCTGACTCCAAGGTCAATGTCACACTTAGGGGTCAAAGGTATAACTTTGGTTCGAGTGCGATGTGTAACTCTTGAACTGCTTGAAGGATTTTAAAGAAACTTGGCACAAATGTTCAGCACATTGAGACGACGTGCAGAGGGCATGGCTCGCTTCAAGGTCGAGGTCACACTAAGCGGTAAAATGTCACATGACTTTGTTTTGTGTTTTTGTTGCTTTGCATTGCGGTGCTCTTGTTTTTATTTGGCAGATTCTTTTTTGTTCACTAACAATATTTTTTATTGAATTACTTCCCTTTTATGCTACTATGAATATGTTATTTTGTAACGTTTTTATTATTGGCCGTAGGGAAAAACCGAGCCCACTTTTCTGTGGTACAACATAGATGGTACCCGCAATGTTAAGGTGTATTTTGACATATCTGTACCTGGTAATGATTTTTAGTGGACTTTGAGTTTTTCGGGGAATTTCCTCCCTTTGTTGTCCTTTTCCTTTGGGCTTCAACAGTAAAGTTCTTTAAGATATTGGACCCCTAATAGTAATGTTTAAAAAATGGCATTCGCTTGGTATATTCTTAAAGTTGATCATATTTAACACTGCGTTGCAAATTTTAAACAACTTTTATCGCGCCATTTTTTGTAATTTTGTATAATTTATGGTATTTCCTTAAGCTAAAATAGAGACAAATTTCAATGTGATGGCCACTTTATAAAACGTTTGCACAGACTTCATTACAACATTAATTTTGATAAAAGAAACATCAGACTATTGTTATACAATTATAAAACACAAAATAAAACTGTAAATATCATTTTATTCTAGGGTGCATCAGGTAAACAGATTTAATCAGACAGAATTTTAAATCCAACATTGAAAAATTAAGGTCGAATCCTGTGGGTCTGTTTTAAATTTTGCTCACTTTATTCAAAAATAATCTTGGGGCAAAAGTAAAACCTACCTGCACTTCTTCCACGGTATGCAATCTAAAGAATGAAGGCTAAATAAAGAAATTCTACCACATGTAACTCAGTATTTTTAAAGATGTCTAACTCTATTCCTCCTGATTTTGCGGTAAATTTACTTTGAACAGCAAGAAATACATCCATAATAAGTCTTGAAAGAAGTCAAAACTTACTAGAAAAAGGGAAATATGGAGAAACATGTTTTTGGTCCCAGTGGGGTTCGAACGTACGCCCCCCACCTCTGAAAATTGCAGTCAAAGTAGGTTTATGGGTAAGAATTGCATACTCTTCAAAAAGGAGGTACTCTATTACGGGTCCAATAACTTAAATTTTGCTCCCATCCTCTGATATAACCCTTCGTGCATATATTGCCCCGTTTGGCGGAGCACTTGTTATTTCTGTAACAGCCGCGTTAAAGATTTTGTATTCGTATACCTTTATTGTTTTAATTTGTCAGTAGTGGATGGACGAAGAGATGGACAGCTTTTTTGCTAGATAAAATGAACAGACGATAGGAAAAAAACAAAATAAAATTATTCCATTTATACTGTATTATGGCATAAACATGAATGAAATGAAATCCATTTCTTGTTGATAGTTTTCAGTTTATACAATCAATCCGATATATTTTCTTCTACACACAAGGGATGAACATTTCTCTGGCGAACAGACGGACGCACAGACAAATCCAAATCTTATCCGGTGCGGTTACATAATAAGCCAGACCTTACCATCATTATAGGAATGTTTTCCTACCACACATGAATTAGAATAATCATGTTGAGGCGGTCCCCTTGAAAAATCGATCGTCTTAGGTGTTCACAGTTCAGGTAGACTTAATTCGCAAATGTCTATTAAAAACTTCTACTTGTGTGCATTTCTTAAAGAAGAAAACAGTTATATCCGAGTTGTATCTAGAAAATGTTAGGTTTGCTAACAGTCTGTTAGCTCTAGAAGCTACAATTATATCTCCAACGTGGACTCTTCATTTATTGCTGCTTTCTGGTGATGTTCATCCGAACCCTGGTCCCTTAGTCACTAGTGACGAAAGGTCGACTGATAGCGATATATCTTTTAACTTGTCACATAATTTGTCTGTCGTTCATTATAACGTACTAAGGCTTTTTCCAAAACTTACATTAATTCAAGCTGAACTTTCACCTTTTGATATAATGGCCTTTTCGAAAACTTGATTAACGCCTGATATTACCAATGATCAGCTCCTATTATCAACTTTTCACCAACCTGAACGTAAAGAGACCGTGACTCGGGGGGTTACGGTGGTATTATTATATACGTGAAAAATTCCTTGACTCGATCTTGAAATTATTGGTATTGAGTGTATATGTAAATCTCTGTTCAAAATAATAAGAAACTTCTCTTTGGTTTGTTTGATCGTCCACCTAATTCAAATGCTTTTACAGATCAACGTATTGAAGAATCTGTAGACTTAGCGTATAATACTGGAATTGAAGACTCAGTTATCACCGGGGACTTTAATTTAAATCCAGCAAATACTACTTCGGCTAGGAAACTTACTGCTCTATGTACCCAATTTGGGCTTACACAATGTAATGACGAGCCGACACACTTTACCGAACATTCATCATCCATTATTGACCTTTTTTTACTTCGTAATAAGAACTCCCTTCTTCTATGCGGTGTTGGTGATCCCTTTTTAGAGCAGAATATTCGTTATCATTGTCCCATGTTTGCTTTCTTTAAATTTGTGAAACCAAAATCTACTTCATTTAAACGACATATATGACTTATGATAAAGGTAACTACAACGACTTTCGTCACAAACTCTCTCTTACTGATTGGAATGCTTTGTACAGTCAGGATATTAATGTTTTTGGTTGCAAAATTTTACTTCCTATCTACGCGACTTATGTGTTAGATTTATACCTAATCGAACCGTGAATATTAAGCCACTTGAACCTAGGTAGGCTTACATCATCGATCAAATGTCAGATTCGCAAATGTAAACGCTTGTACCGCCGTGCTCGTTTAACAAATCTTACTTCTGACTGGAATAAATTTCGCACATTGCGCAATCAAATTATATCGGATATTAAACTGACTAAGAAGCAACATTCGGATAAAGCTATTGACTCTCTTTTGAATAACCGTGGTAATAAATCATGGTGGTCAGTCATTAAATCATTTATGTCACCAAGCCATACTAATTCCATACCACCCTTTCAAGTTAATTCAGATACATTGTACGATGATGCTGAAAAGGCCAATGCATTCAATGACGTTTTTGTTGCTCAAACAAAACTTAACGCTGACCCTCAAGTTGATCCCCAACCGCCTCACTATAATGTTAGGACACAACTATCTAATATACATTTTGAACCTGGTGAATTTTTTCCAATTTTACAGTCGTTACCACTTGGAAAAGCCAACGGTCCTGACCTTATAAATAACCGTATTTTAAGGGAAGGAGCTGTTCAATTAAGTGTTCCTTTAAGCTGCATTTTCAATAAGTCTCTCGAGGAAGGTATTTTCCCTACTCAGTGGAAATTAGCTAATGTATGTCCTGTTTATAAAAAGGATGACCCATCGCTTGTTTCAAATTATAGACCTATTTCCCTTCTTTGTACCTTGAGTAAAGTTTTTGAACGAGTTATCTACAACATGTTTTTAACCATCTAGTAGATAATGATATTCTTACAGAGTACCAGTCTGGATTCTTACCTCGCGATTCGACAACAAACCAATTGACATATTTATATCATAAATTTTGCGAAGCTGTTGACTCTGGTAAAGAACTACGCGTTGTATTCTGTAATATCAGCAAAGCCTTTGATAAAGTATGGCATAAAGGACTACTTCTGTAATTCAAAGCTATTGGACTGATAAATAAAGTTCTTTCCTTGTTTGAAAAATATTTGTCGAATAGACATCAGCAAGTGCAACTTAATAGTAAATCATCAAAGTCGGTGAAAATTGAAGCAGAAGTTCCTCAGGGTTCTATTTTAGGTCCCATTATATTCTTAATTTATATTAATGACATTGTTCGCGATATTCAAGCAAATATAAGACTTTTTGTCGATGATACCAGCCTTTCGATACTAGTCAGCAATCCTACGCAAGCAGGAAATATTCTTTATAGCGATTTACAGAAAATTGAATTGTGGGCTAAAACGTGATTGGTTACTTTTAATGCCAAAAAGACAAATTCTATGATTATATCCTGGAAAAATAACAAACCAGTTCATCCACCGATAGTCATGAAAGATCAACAAATTGCTGAAGTATCTGAATATAAACATTTAGGACTGTTTCTTTCTAATGATTGTACATGGCACTCACATTTTAGTTATATCTTGGATAAGGCATGGAGTAGAGTTAATATCATGAGGTCACTCAAATTTAAACTGGATAGAAAATCATTAGAAACAATTTACTTTTCTTTGATAAGGCCTCTTAATGAATACAGCGATGTTGTATTTGACAACTGCTATTTATATGAAAAACAAGAATTAGATAAAGTTCAGACTGAAGCTGCAGGAATAGTGACAGGTACAACCAGATTACTTGAAAAACTTTATTTCGAAACAGGCTGGCAAACTCTCGAAAATAGACGTTACATTCATAAATAAATATTATTCTACAAGATTCAGCATTCCCTGGTCCCTGACTACTTAAAATCGCTTATCCCTACAAGAATGAGTGAACCCAGATATAACTTACCAATCCAGACTACATTCCCACCATAGCAAGTAAAACTACATTGTATTATAATTCTTTCTTTCCGTCTACTATTAGAGCCTGGAACTTATTACCTGACGAATTTAGAAATGCCCCGTCCCTGTATATATTCAAGAACCTTTTAAGTAATATAAATCAGCCACCAAAAGTCCCCTCATACTTTTTACTCGGACCAAGAAAACTTCAAATTCTACATACCCGCTTGCGTACCGAATGTGGCGCATTGAACGCGCATCTGTTTGCCAGGAATATTGTGAATTCACCACAATGCCAATGCGGAAGTGAGGAAACAACTTTTCATTATCTTTTCTCATGTCCGTTCTACATTGATGAGAGAAATATTCTACTGGAGGGTTTAAATTCAATTGATTCGCATATTGATAACACTACTGATTTATTACTCTTTGGCAATCCCTACCTAACAGATTATATGAACACTACAATATCTTAATTAGTCTATAAGTTCATCGGGTCTAAACGCTTTAAATAATACTTGATATCAACCACCTGCCCATTCTCGTCAAGTCTTTGTATATCACTCTCTTATTATTATCACTTTTCTTCATCTTTAACTAATAATTATACTTCATGTCATTTATGCAAAATTGGCATTAATAATTTTATATACTACCCTGAATGTGTAACTGTTTACTACAGGAAAAGGTCTATATAAGCCATTGGCTTTCGATCCTATCCTTAGCGTATTTTTGTATTTGTTTGATTGTATACAATTGTAAACTATGTATTTTGCTAATAAATAACCAATAGACTGAGTTATTTCAGAGAGATATTTTTCAAAGTTAATAGACGAGGGAATTCTATATTTTGAACCTTTGGAAAAAATATTTCTGATTCTTTTATCATTAAATATCTTAAAATTACCGGTTATCATATGGCCAGCTGGTTGGTGACAGTATTTAGATTTTTTACAGTTACAACTATCTGGAACATTAAGTTCTATGTCTTAATCCGAGACAATTTGATTGTAATTAAATATAACGTTTGTAACTGGTTATTATATTTGTAACAGATAATAGGTGTTTTTGAATTCTTGAAATATTTAGGAATAGAGTTAACTACAGATTGATCTCTCAAAATACTAGGTAAATCAATAAACTCGATTCCTTTATTTATGAAAGATAATTTTAGAAAGTTTCGTTTATGATCAGATTCAGAATCAATGTGTAAGAAAATTTTGTGTATAAGTTTGTATCAATGAAGCAGTGTCGTAAAATGCATGTGTACGCATATAAATATTATCAGCGTCTTGATCAGTTTGCCTCAACGAAGAAACAGGTAAAGAGATAACATAGCATGTCTACCAGAGCGTTTTAGTATCATATGACAATTAGCAACAGTCATACTTTTGCGAAGTTTACGTTTGATATTCCCATTTCTTCCATTTACGTTCAGAGACATGTCTGATTTTAGCCCAGAAGCCAGAATTCATGTTAACATCATACTTTAATAGTTCAACAGCTTGAACAGAAAAATCTTTTACCGAATGTCCAGATATACGAAAATGATTGTATAAGAAGTTTCGACATTTATTATTATTACGAAATTTGTTACAGTGTTCTCAAAATCTAGTTTTAGGAGGTATTTTCGTTTACCCAACATACTGTATGCCACAATTATGAACATTTCATGTAAGAACATAGATAACATCAGAGGAATTTCAAGAAATGTTTGAATGAATATTTATACTAAAATTTCTGTTATCGTCGAGTTAGTATTAAGATGAGGACAGCACATGCACCTATTAGAATGGCACATATAGACTGAGTGAAACCTTACGTGCTCAGAAGCAGATGTTTGTATGTTGTATATTTTAAGAATATGTGATTTAATTGGTGAAATCAGTACTTTTAAATTATTGATGTAATGTACAGTGTTTTCAAAAGTTCTCTTAGAATTATCTAAATGTAAAGGTAAATGATACTTTTTACTAGGGATGGGAACGGATAATCGAATACCCGATTATTCGAAAATCGGCCGAATATTCGAATATGAAAATCCAATTCGAATATTCGTAAATAAGTGTATTTTTTTTTTCAAAATAAGTTTCGTCTATTTTTGGCAATATAAGCATGATTATTCTGCAAAGTAAAACCGTTTTTCCTGTCGTGTTTGTTTATCATGTATCAAAAGATGTCTAATTAACAAGAAAATTGCAATACATAATTGGCAGGGATCATCGTTACAGATTAACAGTTTGCAACAGGTATAAATATGATGCATGTCAAAATATGTCCAATTAACAAGAAAATTGCAATGCATAATTGGCAGGGGTCATCGTTACGGATTAACAGTTTGCAACTGGCGTACCTGCGATGCCTTTTGTTCATTTTTATTGGCGCCTGTTTTATGTAACAAATATAAGAATTTTTTGTTTTCGAAAAGATACCAAACTTGAAGATATCTTTTTATAATATTTTGTACGACATTTCAGACCGTCCGCAGAATCGGTTTTCATCTAAAGCGTCCGGGTAATCGGCCGTTTTTAAATAGATTTTCTAGTCGTTTATAATAAAATCAAAAAATAATATATGAATGATGCATAAGATCACGTTGAAGGAGGATTAAATCTGCCTTCGTTAAGTTTATCGGGTTTTTACACGCCCATTGAAAATTTTAGACGTCCTGCTATTATTAGATAAAGTTGTGGCGGTCTAAATTATAATCGATTTGAATGTGTTTTTGTCATTTTGAAGCTAAAACACTGAATTGGTTAAATATGTCCATGATTATACTAACAGAATAGTGAAATAAAACGCTAGGGCCAGTGGGTTTGACTAGGTAGGATCGGGTTACCCGAAACAAACATTATTGCGTACAATGATTCATGTTTTAAAGAACGGAAATATTGTGTATATACTAATCACTTAGTAATCATTCAAAAGTTCCATTAAAACAAGTCGAATACTCGAATATATATTCGAATATGGCAAACCGAATATTCGAATATTGATTTCAGTATTCGTTCCCATATCTACATTTTACCGTGTATATTTTGGCCGTATCGCAAAGCATTAATCAGCAAAGTGCCTGGTCAGTGTTGTATAGCGTCACGTTACAATTGGTGATCACGTGACACTAGGAAAGTGTTGTAAAATGGAGGTCACTCCAGCCCCTTGTCCCGGTTAAGTGACGGCCGCATTTTCTTTATCTCGATGGCTTCCTTGACCCTCCTCTTGATATTCTCGTCACTTTACAAGATAAAAAGTATTGTTCTGATTAATGAAAGAATAATCATCCAAAATGTACGATAAAGATCAAGAGAACAACCTTCAAAGTTCCTATTCTTTTATCTTTTCAAGTTGAAATCTAGTATTTCATTTTCCAACAAAATACTGTAAAAGCACATGTTTTCGCGAGGTCAAAGTTTTGCGATTTTTTAATTTTGATTATGTTCGCGAGGTTAAATATTCCCGAAATTGTAAACATGGTATCCTACTTGAGTAAGTATTATACATATTGTGAATATTTACGCGAGCATTAATTTTAGTGAGATGTAGTGCCTCGCGAATATGGCGAAAATTAAACCTTCGCGAAAAATGTCTGCTTTTCCGGTGGTCGTTTTGAGAAAACCCATGATATTTTCACGCCCGAAATTTTTGAGATTTCTAAGATATATGTGTGTGATAACCAGGGGCGGTTCCTGGATTTTTGCTTTAATGTTTAACTGCTTAAAGCACTTCAAAAATCATAAATACTACTGATACAGATATAGCGCTACATTACATGTGTGTATATATATATATGTGTGTGTGTGTTTGTGTATGTGTATGTATGTGTCGGTGTGTGGGGGAAGGGGGAGGGGAGGGGGGGGGGTGGGGGGTAAAGACCACCAAGTAAAGACATTTTTCCGTAATAACACAAACGAATGAGGGTGACATTTGATTTTGTTTGAATATTTTCGCCAATTTGAATTTCACACTTCCGGTATCGAGTTGGTGGTGTTTACAAGTCACGGCCGAGTGAGTTTTTTTATATACTAGATTGACGGATGCTAAGCAATTCTGACGTTTACAACATTTGTTTCTGTTTTACAAAACATTTCTTATGATATTTTGATAATCTTTAGTTGTAGTTAAATTGAAAATCCCTTTTTGTTTTAAAGTCACATGATTTCGTGATTTGTTCGTAGCAACTTATTTTCAGTTTGGTTGAACATATGCTTTAATGTTGCTAAGTCTTGTGGAGTACAGAATATTCGTTTCTATCTATTTTCTATAATTTGGTTATTAGAAAGTTTTTCTTTGTATTGGACACTGCTGGGAGTATGATAAAATCTTCATGAGAATCTACAGCTGATTAGTCCATCACTCTAGGTTATCTAAGCTAACCGGGTACATTGTACAAGGGTTACCCACACTTGCATCATCCATACAACATAATAAATGCAAACTAGTTTAAACATAGGCTGGGGAATATTCTAAAATGAGCTATAATAAATAATCGAGCTATAATAACCCGAACAGGCTTTTCCTAAAACAAACGAATCAATGGAAATCGTTAACTATTTTAACGCATCAGATAAGTACATTTTCCGAGTACTATACACTGTTATATGGCTTGGTACCATATGCAATGCAAACAACAGTTGCAACATTAAGCCTCCGGGTTGCTGGGCCAGATGCGTGAAGGTTGGGAGAAATTTGAAAGAAATCACAGAAAACATATAATTATATCTTATAACAATCAAGGATTTGTCTAGATTTCACTTTTTGACTTTAAGAATCCACCGATGCTGTTTCCATGGTCTTCAATGGGAGATATGTAAATACAAATTGTATAACAGTATTTTGGTCGAATTCTTTTGATGTTTCATTTCCATAATTTATGCACTCGGACGTCATCGTTGATTAATTCTCTCCTAAAATTTCCCCTACCTTCTCTCAGTTGGCGAGTCACTATTACGGATGATTCCAGAGATGGCCGATGTATGATATATTCTGATGTGTGGTTTATGACCTATTAATTTAAATTAATTATAATTTCGGAAACCATTTAAAATTGTTTTCGTCAAAATAATTTGTTTGAATATTTGAAAGTGATGTCTCATCCAGCATGCAGAAATCAAAAAAAGTTAGCAGTTCTGGTAAAAAAATAGAATCAATATGATAAAAAAAACTTGCTATTGCATGAAATGAAAATGTATTTTTCCAACCTCCACTTATCCGGCGCAGCAACCTGGAGGTTGAATGTTGCAACTGTCGTGTGCATTAGGTGGAGTACCAAGCCATATAACACTGTATGGTTACTCGGAAAATGCATTTCTCTGGTGCGTTAAAATGGTAGATTGATTCTTTTGCTTTTAAAATAGCTTGTTCGGGCTATTATAGCCAATGACTTAGCTGTAATAGATTGTTTTGGAATATTTCCCAGTCTGCAATTGGGCTGTTAACGGTGAACAGAGTCCGACAAGTCCTTTTTCCGATGTCCGCCGACAACCAGTTTTAGCTGCCAACAACCAGTCTTACTGAAGCACCAGTCCACCCGAGAACCATAACAATTCAAAGATACTAGCCAGGTTACATCAATTAGACAATATACAAGTCTGCCCCACTACCATAAGAAGTTTAAGTAAACAGGTTAATTGATGGTGACATTAAACAGCCAATATGCAAAAGCGAACAGACGGATGATATCCTTATTTCCAAAATAGGCTCTACCCATAACTGTTTTTAATCAATAAATATACGCAAAAAAATCAGTTGTCAAAAGATTATACTTGTATATGTAATACTCTACTATTTACATAAAATGCGTAGAGGAAACAAACAGAAATTATCCTCGTTAATTAGCGCTTTGACAGCAATCTGACAACTTCTTGAGCATGCAGGTAAGTAAAGCACAGATATAAAGGCAACTACCTGGGTGATTGATTTGTATCTAAAACAACAGCAATCAGTTATCTTTTAATAACTTCTTTCTGTAGAATATGAACATATAATTCTGTGTTGACAGATAAAAGTCATAGGCCTAAAACTTAATTGACTCAACAAGAAGATGTGTCGCTTTCTTACGAAGGCAAGTATTTTTTTTTAACGGTAAAATAAATAAATATTGTCATGTCGGTAAATAGCTACACTTATAGCTAATGTTTTCCTGTTTATATGCACCGCCTGTAAATAAAATTGGTATAGTATTGTTTTGTCAACTATATGCTACTGCACAAAGAAGAAAGTCATCTACTCTGTTTATAATCGCTCATCTCTTTTCCATCAATATCAAACATTTATTATTATCTAACACATGTTTTATGTGTCAATTCAGGTCAAACATCACCTGAATACTAAACTTTGGAGCAAGATACTGATTTTCAGATATGTCGGTTGCATGCGTCGGTGTAGCTTACAACTATTTTCCAGCTCTCCTTAAAAAACACTGTTTTTCGGTTTTCAGGGTCTAAATAATATCTATAAATATGTAGATAACTATTACAGGTTAAGCTTGTCTAGACCAAAGAGATGCAGGAGAGATCGCTTTGATGGCATGCATTAACAACTGTTTATCTGGTGGTGGCCAAAACAAACGGTTTTACATCCTTTGTGTATGGGATCGGAATATTTGATTCTAAATAACTTTTTTGCTCATCTGAAAAAGAGCTAGATCCACTTACAATTTTCATATTCAAATATCTTTTATCAATAAATAACCATTTTAAATGACATATAATTTTAATAGCAGCATAGTGATTTTCAAAACTTTTAGAGAAACACTGTAAGTTAAGCGTTCATAATTAATCCATTTTATGAAAAGTAATTAATAAATTGCTTGTTTTATAATCTTTATTGTTGTTTTAAGAAAGTTCAGACCGTTAGAAAAATATCAATGTTTACAAACATCCTTGAATGGTCGGCTTTTACCCACCCGATAGGCCGGTTATAGTGAAACATATGGTCAAACTAAATCCAACATGAGATATTTAGCACAGAATGAGTAGAGATACACAAGATAACACACAGAAAAAAAGTCCTCAAAAATATCACTACAGGATACTGAGATATCACATCATATTTATTGGGGGGAAAAGTATTTTCAATGTCCGTTATCATGCACCGTGTGCTATTTTTTCTCTACTTCCGGTAAGAAGTAAACATCGCAGTTTGCTGTCAAATTGTTTTGAACACACTTTGTTCGAAGAATACTGGTTATTGTGAAGTAAATCATGTATGGTAAGTAAAAATATTTATTGACTGAAGTATGTCAAATGTCCGTTACTAAGTGAATGCAATGTTAAATTATATAGTTATCATGCCGTTTGATTTTTATGGGTTTCCGCGAAGATCACTACGACAAAGTGTTTTATTCAAAACATGTACTGTTACACAGACCAGTATGAAATGTAAAGGTTAGTGGTATTCAGTATTAGAATTGTCAACGATAGCTTATTCTGAAAAAGGTCTAGTAAAGTTAAATCAGGCACATGGTTCATGCATGAAAATAGATATACGGAAGCGTGTTTGTGTCGTAAAAAAAGATGTTTAAAATTAATTTTGTAGAAACGAAATTAAATGCATCCATTTTGTATTTCTAAGTAGTAGAAGTACATTTCTTTCAAAAATACTGACTATTTTAAATGTCATTGTTATAGGATCAATTTTGTTATATTCAGACCAAAATTTATGATTGCGTTATGCTGTCTGTGGCATAAGTGCTACTAGAAGGAACAAGTGTTTTACTGTTCAAAGTGTTGCTATACTATTTGTCTGGTGTTTACTGGATTTCATCATGAGGTAAAAACCCTTGCTATTTGTATTTGTAACATTTGATTTTTACAAAATTGTTTTAAATACTTTAATACCAATGCATATTATTTCCTTATGAAAATTTGTTGATACACCTTAAAGTTTAACACTAATCTTTTCATTTTCAGTGCTGAAGAGAATTGTGTTATTTGCGACATGAAAGACGAACGTTAAATAGTAGCACTGGGTGAAAAAAAGGTGTAGATATTTAATATCTGCAGCCAGGAATGAAGGTACTCTAATATTATATTCATGCATTTCTGTAGTTTATGCTATTTCCTGGCTTATCTAGCGTTGTATATTTATTTAAACATGAGAAGAATGGAAGCAGAAGAATGCAATCGCGTGTTACTTATTACCAATTTAATTTCAATATTCAATTGTGTAGTGTATCTGAAAGAAAGGTATTTTTAAATCGCCATCTGTTTTTTCTCTGTATCATTGTATCAAAACATTACACAATACTTGTGTGTCATTGTATCTCCTGCTTTGAAACCTAAACATCATTGATATTTGTACATAAAAGAATGAATTATAAAAGGGACCATAATGAGTCTATTTGTGTCAACCCTTTTATAAATATAGATTATATATTACTCGCCTATTAAGCTTAGTGTCAGATCAGTTGACCTTTATGTTTATTATTCTTTTTATAAAATTGCAGGAGAACAAATGTATGTTAGACCTGAGAAAATCGTGTGCTATGAGTGTAGAAAAATTACTGCCACCCGAATCTACTTGAGATGCAAACGGTACCTCTATAACATAACGAAACGGACACATTCATCTGACTTCTTTTAATTTCAAATGCCTGTTCTGTGGTACAAATTCCAAACAAAATGACAAAAAGGCATATGATGACTTCAAAATTTCAGTCAACAATAAAGAAAAAATTTCTGTTGACTCTAATCCGTACATGATCTAACAGCAGTTGGTGCAAGATATCATCAAAAGTGTAGCACACAGAACAGGATGTCAAGTTCCGACTCAATATCAAACACCTCAAAATACTGTAAAACGTAGTGAAGGTAGACCAACAAATGAATCATCTGAAGAGGCATTTTTGAAAACCATGCATTATTTTAAAAACACTGAAAGTGAGCAAATAGCTTAAATTATTAAATGATCCCAGGCAGAGTCTTTGTAAATAAACACCCTTAACATGATGACATTGAAACAGCTGGTAGTATATCATGCATAATTATGTTTGTACAAAGGTAAAACAAATGAAACATTTAACACATTGAGGTACAGAAAAGTCATTACGAAGGCAACAAGCACATCGCATCGGTAGTAAAGATACAGAGCCTAACTCCTATAGAGGCAACTTCAAAGTTTCTTAGTTTTAGAGTGCACTGCCATTAAAGTAGAGACATGGATTGGAAAGGAAACGAACCCTCTTGACTTGGGATGGTACAAACGTGGTGATAATCTTGTTCCTTGGCACAGAGGTTGCTCTACTGGGATGGCTGTAGATGTCATGACATTAATACTTAACTGACTTCCATAATCTTGAGAGAGCAATGAAAAGTTTTTCGAACTCCTGAATTTACAGTTAACATGTTTTAAAGAATCATGTCTTATTACTAAGGACAACATACTAACTCTATAATAGAGCGTATTTTTACAGTATATCGCATCGCAGAGTTTTGTCCTCAAATGTTTGTACATTACGGCTTTGTGTACATTTTCTGTTAGCTGAAAATTGTAGTTTAGTATCGATTTTAAAACAGTTTTAACATTTTACTGTAGTGACCTGTTTTATATATACTATAGTACAGTCACTGTTGATCTGGGATTCTTTTCCTTAATGTTTCTTAATATACTGTTGTTGATATTATAACATTTATTACATTTAGTGCGAGTTTCAAGGAAATAGTTTAAAGATATTGCATTCACGTTTTATTGATGGGTGGACCCGCCCGCTTAGCTCATAAATCTGGTATAATATAATATTGGGAAGAGCACCGATCTACGGATCGCGGGGTCGTGAGTTGGATCCTCGGGCGGGCCGTATGTTTCCCATGATTTGATAAAAGACATTGTGTCTGAAATCATTCATCCTCCACCTCTGATTCATGTGGGGAAGTTGGTAGTTACTTGCGGATAACAGGTTTGTACAGGTACAGAATCCAGGAACACTCGTTAGGTTAACAGCCTGCCGATACATAGCTGAAATACTGTTTAAAAACGGCGTTAAATCCAACACAAATAAAATTGATGAGTAGGGTAAATCTATAGTGAAAATTAATGCATTTGTTAGTAAATGTCACAACAAAGCTTAGTATCAGCTTTAATTTATATGACATTTTATATAATTAATGCCTCTGATTGAAGAAATAAACCGAAGTATGGATTTAAACTAATGTATTATACCTAATGAATGAACCTCTTGATTCGTCTGAATCATTGAATTTCAAACAGGGTGCCCTTCATAATCTCATTTTTAAGATTCTTCCAATGGGATTTTTTTTTAGGACTTTTTTTCTAAAATGCTGTAATGTTTAAAGATTTTAAAACAATAAAAACATTTCATGTTGGAATTTGTTTAACCTTTTGACATAATATGTGGTAATACGACCGACCTACGATTACTGTCTTATCAGTTCTTAAAATAGAAAATACACAGGATTTCTCTCCTATGAGTATAAAAATAAAATAGGTCTTTTTTACGACCTTGACATTGTCAACAGCTGATCAAGGGAGCAGCCATTTTGTATCATTTTGTTATTACACAAACAGTTTCCAAAGGCTATCCAAGTAAATGGAAGCTTGCAGGTTATTGCTAAATGCTGTCCCACAGTTTTGTATTTTTTCCCCGCTTTCAGAAGTATACAACACCTTTTTGGTGTTTTTTTTTTTTGTTTTTTTTTTTGTACACGCAAATTCTCCGTCCTTGAACTAGTCAATTGCCGCCATATTTGATTTCTCTGTTTACATACAAAAGATGTGTACAGGTACATTATTATCTGTTGTTGTTACTGCATTCTGGCTTATGCTTTGTGCAAGCCCAGATACATATTCAGAATGTTAGGAGTCTGCAGGTACAGGTAAACTACCAAATAGTATTCGACCATCAAAATTATATTCAACACCACTTTTTGTTAGTTTTGATTTACAAAATTATAGGAATAGAACTATGTTTTCGGACCCAAATATGTGCATGAATGACAAATCAATTTTATTTTTGAACATAAATATTACTGATAAAGTCTTAATGCAGTTTTTAACTTGTGTCCTAGATTTTGACATGCAACAACTTTTTTCAGTTTTTTTTTTTTTTTTTGCAGGAGTCGCTACTGGTTTGAGTCATAATTTCGAACACTTTTTCCAGTTTTTCATAAATATGTTTTCCTTTTTACAACGGATTTGTACAAAATTTCTACCATATGTGCTTTAATACATTGGTTGTTACCATTAACGGCCGTTTACAGTATGGTAAACAATAAAACATTGCTAAAAATAATGGACATGTTTAGCCTCCACATTCTCCTTCTTGAGGTTGTAAATATTCCGCCACTTTTTAAACATTCGTTTTTTTTTTTCAGCATTATAACTGCAGTCAATTTTCAATATTTAGCATACCTCGTGGGAAATATTTTCCAAAATACATTTAAAAAGTGCCTCTCATTCTTGTCACACCGGTATGACTCATTGTTTATTACACATTCTAGCAGAAAACTGCCGTTCTTTTAACTTTTCATGGGTAATTTTTAACATGAGAGTAAATGTGTGTTTACAGAGAGGTTCTCGCGCTCGCATGCTGTAATAACACCTTTCTATATGTGCGTGTTCCATGGCAAAGCGTAAATGTATTACAGCCCCAATACATATAGTTTAAAAGGAAATGACGTCAATGTGAGAAGACAACGTAGGTTTATCACGCATTACATGGAAATTCAGTGACGTTCAGGGACAATATAATTATTTACTTGGTTCTTACGGTTTTTTTTTTTTTGCTAGTTAGGGTATGTTCTTTCATGCTTATTAATTTGAATTAACCATTGCCTGGCCTCAGCATAATCGAGCGCGTGTGATGACGTCATGTGACCTGTGCTACAAAATATTTGCTAATAGAGAACGCAGCTTTAGGTAATGAGAACCTTTTTTTCTACTCATCTCAGCTTGTTGTTTTTTGTCGACTTTGTTACTAACAAAAGTGCTTGTGATGACACAAACGCGTTCTCAAGCATCTGGCTCCATAAAATGTTTTAAAGTGGGTGGCCAAATATGTACAACCAGGACCAATTTATGACTGAAACTAGTAGGGATCTGGTAACCGGACCTCTAGACGCAGAATCTAGAGTTCTGGTAATCAGTATATATGTACTGTTTTGTAATGTATTCCTTGTGGAAGCTAATTGCCAGTGAAAGCTACATGATTAAAATTATAATTAAGCTGCCGTTATTATGTTGTTTTTTTTTCATGTGTGTGTTTCTTTTTTTTGTGTGTGACTATCTTATTAAATTTCATTCATATTTGATCTCACTAAGGTTTGAGGCATATCTATTGAAGATGAAATTTAAACAGTGATTTCCGGTATTTTATCTACTCTAGCAATAAAACGAACTCTGCAATTCATGAGCAAAATCCATGTCTTAAAATGTTTAAGAAAACATAAGTTTTTATTTATCAGTGCCGAGAAAACAACAAAGCTAAATTCGATCAGGCGTAAAAACTGCTATTAATTATTTGTTGAGTTTGAAACTGTATTTTTCTCGGAATTAAAGGAATATAAATACTTCTGTTAAACATTACCCTGTATTTAAAACAACAAGAAATATTAGAACAAACCTTTGAAATCTTCTGTTTTTTTTTAAAAAAGAGTCTGCTCTTTGTAAATACGATTCTCGGTATTCATATTGATTGCTGGACCTCTAGTCTGCCCTGTATGGGTTTTCTAGAAGTCCGGTAACCGGACTTCTACACACCGGGTCTTGAGGTCCGGTTACTGGACCCCTAGCCAATGCCTTGTGCAGAAGTGTCCGCAGTTAACTGCATTTTTCTGCTACATGTATTTGATCTATTTTAATATGACTTATTCATCCACTAATAGTCTATATTAAAGGAACATTTCCCTAGTTTCTTTAGAGAGATTACGAAGTCATTCAGTAAAAAAAATATGACTGAAAATTTATCTCCATTCAAATACATGGTACTTACATTTTGGAAAACAGTGTATAACTTCTATTCTAATATGGTCGTCTCTGTCAACACACTCTTACGCTAGAATGACGTCACGTTAACATGCGGTGACGTCAAAGTTTTTGTTGCAATAAAAAAGAGCGCTTCTATATTTTATCTACTGTTTTAGATTAAGGGCATATTAGAATTGATATAATTTATAGCACAACCGTGATTTAACACTAGTTATACACTCTGGTGGTAATATATCGTACAAATAATGTCACTCGGGCTGCGCCGTCGTGAATTGATTACGCCCTACATATAACCACCCATCGTGCATAAATAGTGTTAAAACACTCTTTTGCTATAAACTATTTCTTAATTATACTGCAGCCTATTATGAAGTCTGTTTATATTAAAGATTTA
>NW_026463119.1:0-16137 GCF_021730395.1 Mercenaria mercenaria | reverse complement strand
AACTATTACCTTCGATTTTTGAAATTTCGTTTAATTGGTTTGTGTAATTCTTCTGCTAATTCATCACTCCATGTGATTCCGGGGGGTATACTCTACCCCCTTTTCCCGTTTTTTGATTTTTGTCCCAACCCAAGTTTGTATTTCGTTTTGATAGCTGGTTTTACAACTAAATGTTTTGCAATCTTTTCTCCAAATGTTTTTGACTTAGTGTTATTTAAATTGGAAAGCATTTGTTTATCACATTCACTTTTACTTAGTCCTGAGTCGTAGCAAAAGTCATGGTTCATACATACTGCATCTAGTTCGTTGACAGGAGGTCTGTTATCTAAAGGATTTCCTGGTCCACAATAGTTATATCCTGGAAGTGTTAAACCTTTTTTAGGTAATAAAGGTAACATTGCTTTATGAATATCTAAATTACCTGCTTTGATAGTACTTTTAACAAATTTTGCTTTCATTTTCCCACAAGACGAACAGGTAGCTTTTATCATTTTTCTCCCATTTTTTGTTATAACATAATGGGGGTTTATATTATCAGTAAATCTTCTTTCTTTCAAACAATAAATTTTATTTTGTAAACTCATCTATATCATATGTATTTAAAACTTCTTAGTTGGTTTTAACTGAGTTTAAAACCTGTGGATTTTAAATTGTCCGGCATTGGTCAGTCCGGACCAAGGGTCAAAAGGTCAAATGAGGTTAGATTGACTTCGCACAAACAATTCTTTTACTACTATTTTATTCAACTTAAATACTTTT
The DNA here is from genome assembly GCF_021730395.1 of Mercenaria mercenaria. NCBI lineage: Eukaryota > Metazoa > Mollusca > Bivalvia > Venerida > Veneridae > Mercenaria > Mercenaria mercenaria. The sequence continues at coordinate 15,378 of NW_026463119.1, read as the reverse complement.
TAAATCAGTTTTTCAAACGGTTATGAATCATTTTCATTTCTTGTCCAAATGAAATAAGCAGAATTAAAATGTGAGTAATCAATAACATCAAGCATTTCTTAATATTATTATGTTCATTTCTAATTGAAAAACTAGCAATTCGCACATTTAATTCTGCGCGGTTGACTCAATAAATCAGTTGAGTATCACTTCTTTTACAATTGTCTGTACATGTTTTCGTTATTCCCATGAATGTTGATTACCGCTATAGAATTTTCGATTTGCCATCTTCTAAAAAGAGCAGTACACCCCTCCTAATGTCCGAAGATGTACTTTTAGAAGACGCATGTTGGTTCTGTACTGGAACATGATATGTAAGCAGGTTACAAATGATGAACCACATGGAAATATTCAGTTTCCTGATCTCAATAAGTATAAGCTTTTAACAGTTGTTACGAATGTCACTGAGAACGAATGCCTCATCCGGGCTATCTGTCTGCATCTGTTGATCAAACTAGTAGAAACTTCACACATAAGTATATTCTCTATCGCGAAAATAAATAGTCGTCCCGTTTTCTGATTCCAGTAAACAACTCTTGTGTCAACCTGGAATAAAAAAAATGCACGCATTAAAAGTTATAAAAAATGGACTCTTGCAATTCATAGATACTGATAATTATATCTATTAAATGATGTGAAAATTATGACGAATAAAATGACATGTGGGCAGGGATGACGACATCATTAAGTGTCAGAACGCCCATACTCATTTCGTCGCGAAAAGAAATTAGATATCATTAAACGTGCCTGTTGATATTTAATACAAGTTATCTATGTAGTGTTTTATTTGCATTTTATGGTTATATTACATTAAGATCTATCTCCCAAATTATATTTAATATAAAATGCATGGTGTTCATAGTGCCGTCACACGTTGTCCGGTCAATCCTCACCTCATTTTGATGGATTGTCTTCAAACTGACATACAGTAATAACATAAATACGGGAGAGACTTTTTTCAAGAGAGATTTTACCTGTCACAAAACTTCAAAAGCACATAAAGTGCGGTAATGGGATCTAAATAACACTTCCCCATTTTATTCCTACCAAAATGTCAAAACTACAGCCACGGTATAATTTAAACCAACGCTAGTGTTAACGTAAACTATGCTAAATTAGTGTTCCTTAACCTGTCCGCCATTACGCAATCCTCCGTGTTAGAACTTATTCAAAATGCACAATAAATCTTTTGTACAGTTTGGATAAAATATATCAGAGTGACATAACAGCATTCTCGCATACCAGAGGTCTACCGTGTTCCCCGGGATTTTGACAAACATCTGACTGATGAGAATGCATAACAGTCGCGTTGTTAAGCTTTTTTTTTAATTTAATATTTCAAACATCTCTTAAACTTTGTGACTGAACAAGTTCTGAACGATATATTTGCCTCTAAACGTTTTAATATTTGGTTATACAATCTGAAGAGTTTCCAGAATTTCCAATCTCTTGGTCAGTATAATATTCTTTGACAAGTAAAATATTCATCATAAACGTCTCATCTCTTTATGTTCAAATAAATATAATGCATCTGTAAATCTGGATTTAAAATTATCCAAATCTCATAGATTAACCTAACTAAAATATAATAAATAATATCAGGGTATCAATATAATTTACATTTTTTCATATTAGAGTTACCGAATATACGATAATAATTATGTAACAGTGTATACATTTCTAATCTGTGGTAAAATGAAAGAATTGGTACTAGTTTGGTTGAATGTTTCATGATCGAATTTACAGACATACTCGATTTCATTCCTAACAAATGACCACTTTGTTTTCAGAATGGTTGGTTTTGCACGAGCGCATGTCTATTCGTGCACGTGAACAGGCCTGGCTACAGTAACAGAAAAACGGTAGACATGCAAAGATAGACCTTCCCGCGAGATGTTAATTGTTCTCACATTTTTTTTTCGAAATATATAGACCCCAGGCAAACAGGCTTTAATATTCCTTAATCAATATTCCTTAAATGCACAGGATATGCTTGACGATAAAATTCTACAAATGACATCTACGGAGGAAAATATTGAAAGGAGGTTCGATTAAAAAGCAGAATTATCAGTTCATCAAGGATATTTTTAAGCTGAAGTTGTCACATTATGAAACTTAAAATAGGAATCATTTTGTTTCTATAAACTACTAAAAAATGTCATATATAGAAAAAAAGATGGTCGCGCCGGGAAACGAACCCTGACGGCAGCGGCAATAAAGAAGATTTCCGCTGTCGTTACCAATTATAACGCAAGGGAGGGTTTAGTGTTTTTAATGCGCGTTAAATATACAATTTTTATCGTAAAAATTAGTTAAAACATCTAATTCTCATGTGTTTCCGCAACATTATAGTCTGTCAGTATACGTAGCATAATTACACACCATTAATATCCATATATCTAAAAAATATAATGCCGTGCCATGAGAAAACCAACATAGTGGGTTTGCGACCAGCATGGATCGAGACCAGCCTGCGCATCCGTGCAGTCTGGTCAGGATCCATGCTGTTCGCTTTCAAAGCCTATTGGAATTAGAAAAACTGTTAGCGAACAGCATGGATCCTGAGCAGACTGCGCGGATGCGCAGGTTGGTCTCGATCCATGCTGGTCGAAAACTCAGACTATGTTGGTTTTCTCATGGCACGGCTCAATTATATATTTTTTTTCTGTTCTTGTCGGACGATCTGGAGGCCAGTGCCTTTTTTTAGTATTCGTTTAAACATTGCGTTATTTCTTAAATTTATTTGAACCCCAAGATTGCATACAGTTACACTAAAAATAATATAATTTAATTGTGTCAAATGTTTAATCACCCTTTAAATTTCATTGTGCATTACAATTTTGCCTGGGGATAAGAAATATCCGGTCAGTGTTGTTTCAAGCTGGGTCATAAAAATATGTTAACCCACTTATTACAAGTGATAGGTACTTTAAATTTTATGATTTTATGCTTTTTGCATGGTAATATACATATCACTTTCCTTCTTCAGTCTTTATATCGTCTTTTTTCTTTCTCTCGGGGGTTTAGCTTTCATGATTTTTGCACTCATGTCATAAATCTTATGACAGACGGAGGAATCAGTACAAACTATTACCCAGCCTTAGAATTAACAGTAATAAGTAAGCGTAATGGACATGTTAATAGAGTTGCATATACTGAGTGAATATTGAACAGTAAAGATCCTGGCCCAAATTTCACGAAAACACTTAAGGTATCATTATTTTTACTGGGGTAGGGGAAGCGCAATGGTAAATACATCGAATTCTTAAATGGTGACCCCCCCCCCCCCCCACCCCCATCATTTTTCTCCTTTTTTATTTTTGGAATCGATAGTGAATGAAACCATGTACACTTTTTCAAAATTGTTAAAAAACAGTCGGACAGTTTCAATAAATACGGGCGTCTTTACGCAAAATTTTGGATGAAACTCGACGTCAGTGTTTTGCGTTCAAAATCGTTTGCCTCCAATATGACGTCTAATTAAACTTGACAAATTATATATCATCGGAGACATAATTTTAACACAACCAATTTTTGCCATATTTTTGTTGTATATAGAAACGGTACTTAGAAAACATGTTAAGTACATCATTTTGCGCCCTGCTGGAAAAAAAGACGTTTATGGTCATATTTGAAGATTTACAGCTGTAAAATGGAGTAAAACAGAGAACTGAAAAAATACCAGTCAATTGGAAATATCGTCAACTTTAATTTGTTAAAATGTCAAAATGGTCCGTTGAAAATCGATTTAAAATAACAGACTAAGCTGAGCAATTACTTATTGTTTGTACATGTATGGTCCTGAAAGTAAATGTTTGTTTTAGATGTATAATATGTAACGATTTTAAATATGTTAGATACCATATTCATATTACTAAATGTTAATTTTATTTGACAATAAATAAAGTATTATATACATATTCGACTTGTTCCGCATTTCACTTTATTATTAATTTAAACTTCATTCAAGTACATCGTTAGTAAACCGTTTGCCTGTAAATGCATCAGATAAAAAATTATAATGACCAAAGCTATTAGTTATCGATTCACCCCACCCCCACCCCGTGTTACTACAACAACAACACTTTGTACGGAAGTCGACAAATTGGATTATTTGTTCTTAGGTAAAGCTCTCCCGCTTTATCGGTTTTAAAGATGTTACTAAAAATTGGTAATGCAAAAGATCTATAGTATGTATGTATTTTAGGTCACTATAAAATTCTTATAACTTTCAGATTAATAATCAAATTCTACATAATATAGATTTTTATTATTACCAACCATTTTTTATATAATACTTTGAAAAAAAAATACGCATCACAACCGCTTACATAGACTTACAAAGTCTGTAATGATAAAATAATCTGTAATAGTATTAATTTCTTCATACTGACACTGATATTTTCGTAGAAAAAAAAACATTTTTCTCTCTAGACAGAGGCAAGAGATGTTGTAGTTTTTTGCGAAAGTGCCATCTAGAAAAAAGCGTTATTTTGTCAGATTACCGATACCCATTTTCTAAAAATAAAAGATTGTAATTATTAACTTCATTAATGCTTTTCCGAGATTCCAGTTTTAATCGAATGAATGAACGTGCGTGCCGCCTTATTTATTCTTAAAGCTGGCCTCGGCTACCTATCTTCTACGAAATAAAACTTCTATCAGGAGTTGTTTTTGTCCTTTCAATTTTAATCTAGTTTAACCCCAATGGTATTCATCAAATGATTTTTGCACGATATTTTTTTTTTATTTCAAACACTTGCAACATCAACATTTGGTGACTGACATCCTTGTAGACTATCGGATGAAAGAATGAATGAAATAATAGTTAAATGATTTGTTGTGAAGAAATGATCAATCGAATGAATGAATGAATGGATGAACTATTTAACGGCTATTCTGAATTTCTTTTTTTATATTAAGATTACAAAATTAAACTGACCTTTTCGACGCTTCTGAATTTGTTAAAGCTATAAAAAGCAACCCGTGTTTCCGATTAATTGAAATATAATTCATGGTCTGGTTTGTCACAAAAAAAAAATCAGTTTATTAAAAATTAAAACATATTAAATCAAATAAGTACTTACTCGTGACTTCCTTTCCCTCTGAAATATGCAATATACAGATTATCGCGTGCGGTCACTTGAGCCAGATGCTATCGCTTCAGGATATTGAGCGCGCGAAGCGTGACGCGCGAAGCGTGTTCTCAACTGATTGGCTACCTAATATCTATGCATTAAAGATCCCACTTAATTTGCGCTAATTTGTGTTAATTGGCATTCATTGAGTTTCTGATATTGTCATTGCAGGTAGAAAAATGTTAGAAATTGTCAGACTGGATTACCAGGCTTAGGGTACATGGGCTATCTATCTGATTTAGTTAAAATGCATACAATTATTATCAATTAATGTTGCAGTAAAACTTTTCGGCAGAAATTATATGTACAGTTTATTTTCGTGGAGATGGGTAAATCAGTGTAAATGCTTATATCATTAATCTTTGCCAATATTTTTCGAGCGTTTTCTTAATTTTAAGCAATATTTGTATTTTATACAGTCAATCAGTGTCAGGCCATCCACGTTACCACGGTTATCATTTCTTTAAAGTAAAGTAATGTGATGTTATCGCTACCTGTTTTATCTTTATAAATTTTATTTTTTTTCTCTTAGAGTAGATCTATTTATTTTTTAGTACACTTGTGACTGGTAATGTGTCTTTCTTTTTGTATAGAATATTTTAAATTGACTTTTTTACAACGGGTGAATATGATAACGTTTAATAAATGGACCATAAATATCACGGTGCGTTTGACAAATAAGTGGAAAGTTTGCAAATAAATTTAGGGGAAAAGGTATGGCCAAAACACGAGCCCACTACCCTGATATTGGCAGCTAAACGCTTTGCCGCCCAGCTACCTGCACATGCGATAGTATAATATCAACTAAGAATTATATATGTAATATTTGTATCGCTATTTATGTTTGGACATTGAAAATGAATTTATGGATATATACGAAATATTCACATGTGCTAGGTCAATACTAAAGGACCCTACATCCACGAGAAATAAAATAGTCTGCCACAGTGTATACTACAGTGGAATAGAGGTGACATAGGAAACATTTTATTTATCACGTGCACACGTATTAGCACGACATTCGTACATGTTAGATACCACGTGCGAATGTGTTGATTAACACGTGCGCACGTAATAACTATCTTAGCTAACACGTTCGCATGTGATAGCTATCACGTTCGCAGTTGTTAGCTGACACGTGCGAACGTGAAATATTACCAACGAAACTAATCGAGATATCAGCCTTTTTTCAAAAACAAGAAACACTTACTTCGTAAATTACAGCTAACTATAAATAACACTTCCTTATGAAAGACATCCATTTAGAAAAATTGCAGATCTTTCACGCTTTTTCATTGATCAGCTAACACGTGCGCACGTGTTAGTTATCACATGGGCACATGGTAGTATAACGTGCTGTCACTTGCGCACGTGATAGTTATCACCCGCGCACGTGTGAATTACCACATACGCACGTGGTAGCTAACACGTGCGCACAGAAAAAATAAAATATTTCCTATGTCCTCGCTATGCCACCGTACTATACATAGAACATCTGCAGAATTACTTCGAAACAAAAGTCAACGGATATGAAAATATATTTCGCTTAAGTAACAGTTGAAAGTGAACATTGAACAAAAAGGTATAAAATACATATTTTATAGCTCTTCGAATTATATTAAACTGAATGACTTCGGTAGATTATGTGTTTTCTTTATTACCAAAATGCTATGTTATCTACATGTTGGTTTAACGATTCGACCCACCTGGAGTGGGTTTCCGTGGTCGAGTGGTTTAGATCGATGACTTCAAACCAGTTGCCCATCACCGATGCGGGTTCAAGCCTCACTCAGAGTGTTAAAATTCTCCATTAAGACATTAAGCAGGTGCTCGCTCGTCACGATGAAATAATGCACGTTAGGGCACCTGGGGTATTCCTCCACCAAGAGAACAGGAAAGTCGCTAAAGGACCAATAAGTGTGTCAGCGCAACGTTAATCCCAACAAAAACACAAAAACGACCTACTCGGTCGGTAGCAGACGATACTGTATTAAATCGAACGAAAGGCGTTTGTTCGAATCTTTGGACGCAGACACATTATATCGATTATTTTTCGTCTGTAAAAATATTAGAATTGATTTCATAAGTAAAGTATCAATACATGTCTTTTATACTTTTTCAGTACAAAATATAAATGGATTAGTTCCTCTTTTTTTCTATAAATATTTGCATTGTATGCACAAGCGTTGGAAATGTGCAGAAAAAGAGTTAATTTATGCTTGCATTAGACTTTTACAATGGCGATGGTCCACGGATGTATTTATCACTACAAATAAATAGGGATGAATTGATTAATCCTGTTCTTTTCTCAATAGGCTATTTAGATTAAATGTTAAAATAAATCGGGAACGCGCTAGATGAAATGATGGATTCATTCATGTTTGATTTTAAATTTATATCTGTTTTGGTCCGTGAAGGCTTTTTTCAGTTCATGTCATATTAGTATTAAACATTTCTTTCTTTCAATATTGGCATTCATTCTACATACACGTACAAGTTCGGAAACATTCAAAACGTTTGACCTTTGAAATGGCCGGAGAATATAATTTTCACTACACATATTGATTACATCCCGTATTTTTGAAATATATAAATTATTTAAACCCCGTATTTCCGGCATATACGGGAAATATACGGAGTTGTATACCAAGCATATACGGACATATACGTCCCGTATTTTCGAAATATACAAACTATACATATCCCGAATATCCAAAATATACGGGAAATATACGGAGTTGTATACGAAGAATATACTGGAAATTTAATCCCTGTATTTTCAAAATATACAAACTATACATACCCCGTATATCCAGAATATACGGGAAATATACGGAGTTGTATACAAAGAATATACGGGAAAAATAAGTCCCGTATTTTTAAAATATACAAATTATTTAAATCCCGTATTTCTGGCATATACGGGAAATATACGGAGTTGTACACCAAGCATATACGGGACATATACGTGCCGTATTTTCGAAATATACAAATTATTTAAATCCCGTATTTCCGGCATGTACGGGAAATATACGGAGTTGTATACGAAGAATATACGGGAAAATTAATCCCTGTATTTTCGAAATATACAAACTATACATATCCCGTATATCCAGAATATACGGAAAATATACGGGGTTGTATATGAAACATATACGGGACATATACGTCCCGTATTTTCGAAATATACAAATTATTTAAATCCAGTAATTCCGGCATATACGGGAAATATACGGAGTTGTATACAAAGAATACACGGGAAATTTAATCCCTGTATTTTCGAAATATACAAACTATACATATCCCGTATATCCAAAATATACGGGAAATATACGGGGTTGTATATGAAACATATACGGGAAATACACGTCCCGTATTTTCGTAATGTACGGATTTATGTATTCCCGTACACTAGACATATACGGGAATATACGGTGTTGTATACGATCAGAATAACCCTTTTTAGAATTTCCCGTATTTCAATAATATACGGGGTATCGTATACTAAGAATTCCGTATTTCATAGTATACGGAAATCCGTATTTCATTACTATACGGACTTTTAAATATACAAGCCCCATACACGCCCGTATTTTAGTTTTCCCGTATTTCTTCCCGTATACGGTTAATATACGGGATCCCGTACACTCCCGTATATTAACTCTTTTTTCGCAGTGCCAGTATGTTCAACATTTTCAGTATCTGTATTAGAAAAGGAAAATAAATAATAAGATATCTTCATGAATGCTTAGGTAGCTTCTTTTTCAGCCTTCATTAAAAACAGTTTAGTTCAATCTGTTAAAGCTGGCTACATTTTAACAGAATTAAATCTTGAAAACAGGACACCAAATGTTAACTAACTGTGGTAGTATGTTTATATGTTGCTATGGTAATGAGGAAAGGCAAAATTAAACGCAGCCGATTTCTCCATATTAAGTTCTGGTGTCTTGTGAGTTTTATTATGATGTCAAATATTAAATAACAAAACATGTATACATGTTACTGTTGCAATATAAGCACAAACAAATAAAAGTGATTGTCATTCAATGCATTACACAGACAAATCGACAGTAATATAATGAAATGCATTATGTTTTCAAAAAAAGAGCTCCCCCAAGCGAGGCAATATACATCTGAAGGGTTACATCAGAGGAAGGCAGCAAAATTTAAAGTACTTGACTGTTGAAGCCCAAAGAACAAGACCAACAAAGGGAAGAAACTCAAACAAGAGGATCATGACCCTGGATCGCTCACCTGAGTAATATGAGCTACATGTTTCAAATGTCAAACTGATGATAAAATATTAAGAAAGTCAGTAGGTCACATTCATGGTCAATGAAATTCAGTTTTACGATTTGTGTGCAAAACTGTGTATGTCATCAAACTTTCAAGGCTGTATCTTAAAAAACAAGAAAGTATATTAGTAGGTCAAGGTCACAGTCAAGTGATATCATATTACTTGGGGTCATCGGGTAATTATAATTAAACAGTCATGGAAATATGATCAGATGATTTTTTAAGTATTTTTCCTATTTAACTCACATATTAATTAAGTGACCCCAGGGCGGGGCCTCTTTTAACCCCATATAAGTCTCCTATATAGTCTATGTAAAACTTGGGACCCACGGGGCAGGGCCATATTTGATCCTAGGGAGATAATTTGAACAATCTTTGTAGAGAACCACTAGATGATGGTACACACCAAATATCAAAGCCCTAGGCCATGTAGATTTGTACAAGAAGATTTTCAAAGTTTTCCTTATATAAGTCTATATAAAATATGTGACCCCAAGGGCGGGGCCAAATTTAACCCTAGGGGGATAATTTGAACAATCTAAGTAGAGAACCACTAAATGATGCTACATAACAAATATCAAATCCCTAAGCCCTGTGGTTTTGGACAAGAAGATTTTTATTTTTTTTTCTTTTCAGTTGCCATGGCAACCATAGTTCTGCATGGAATTCAATTCTTTGAACAATTTTGAAAGGGGACCATCCATGGATTATTCCTGTGTAATTCTGCCCAGTGGTTTCCAAGAAGAAGATGTTTTTAGAAATTGTTGACGCAAGACGGACGACGGACGACTGACGACGGACATCAAGCGGTCACAATAGCTCACCTTGTCACTTCGTGACAGGTGAGCTAAAAAGATAGTCCGAAAAAAATATTCCAAGTCCACAAAGAAATCCTTACCAGGTACAGGTATGTCAAAATAAACCTAATAGTTGGATGTGCTATCCATATTAATAATAAAAATTTCAAAATAATTTATTTAATACATAACTGGGAAGTAATTAAAAAAAATCATTGTAAGTGAACAAAAAAAGGGATCTACCAAATAAGAAAAATAAATAAGAGCACTGCAATGCAGAGCAATATACACAAATCAAAGTCATATATGACCTTTGACCCCTTTGTGTGACACTGACCTTGAAATGAGACATCAAAAACATGCCCTTTGCACGTTGTCTCGGTGTGGTGAACATTTGTGCAAATTTTCTTTGAAATCCTTCAAGCAGTTTAAGAGTTACAGAGCGGACATGGAACAAATTAATATGACGTATGACCTTTGACCCTTGTGACCTTGACCTCGAGGTGAGACCTTTGAGCTTGTGACCTTGACCTTGAGGTGAGACACCTAAAACATGCACTCTTCACCTCATCTTGGTGTGGTGAACATTTTGTGTCAAGAGGTTCAAGATTTACAGGGCATGGTGTAGACTTGGATAGTAAATAACTGCTTTAAGTTTCAAGTCAATAGCTTTGATAGTAACATAGATATTTGACTTTATCAAAAACTTTAACCGACGGCGACGCCGACGCGAGTACAATAGCTCTACTTTTTCTTCGACAAATCGAGCTAAAAATGTACGGCCTTTATTACGTTAAATACACATTGACTTTGACACATTTCACTGGTACATTAAATACCGATGCATACATTGGAAACTAAATTATGTAAGCATTGTCACTTTTAATAGGAATATTTTATGTACCTTTCTTGTGTTGGTATTTCCATTTGAATTTTCTTTGCCCTATTGTAAACACGTCATTGTCTTGAAGGTAATGAACACTGGCATTCCTAGTTTGCCCTTGAATGAAAAGTACCTGAAATACACAAAACATAGGTAATGTTAAAATTCTAACAAGACGATGAAAATTTATGAAATGAATATCCATTCAAACTGCCTTAAACAGCATGTTATTAAATGACTGTCCAGATACATAACTTCAGCAAATGACATAGCATGTTTAGTATGCATGTTAAGCATAAATCATTTAAATTAATGAAATAATAATTCAATTGGTAATTAAAACCAAAATTAACATTTTGGTGTACATTTCAGTATAATTGCAATTAAACAGTAGTAAACATTTAGAATTCAGTGGTATTTGTTTTGTTTTGTGTTTAACACCATTGCAACAATGTTACAGTCATATAACAGCTGTTGGTCATCCTTACAACACTTTTCCTGGGAATGCTTAGCCTATTTAAGCTTTTGTACTAGTACTCAGTGCACACATACCTTGTGAATAAACTGACAACCCTAATTTAATCAGAGGTAGGGGGCAATTTAAAAAAAAATGAAAAAATCTAAGAACTTGGGGGTACAATAATAATAGTAATACATTTCCACTACCTCACCAAATCTGTTCACTTTAAACAAATTCTCATGGGCTCCAGATCCTCTGACTATGATGTCATTTGATCTTGCAATATAATGAATAACTAATATAATTTTAAATTAATAATATCAATGTCTGCATGACAGAAAAGAGCTCTGCAAAGATGAAATACTCACCTGAAAAAGAATGACATTGTTCACAAAGTTTACTTATAATGATGAGGACTGGTAACAACAAAATGCAAAAGAAGATTTCTTTGTTCTTAACAAATATCATGTGTTTATATGTTATCATACAGTTATTTCATGGGTGCTTTAGGAAATGTCAAAACTATTGTCCCAATGTATAAGGGAAGACTTTTGAATTGTTGCCCAAGGCTACCTTCTAAGGTTGTTTTTTTCAGAGGAACTTGTGTCGGAAGCAAGGATTTGCTTATCAGTCAGGTGGACTATCCCATCAGTCTCTGATGCCTTCATACTGCCACTGTCATTATTGTCTGATAGAAAATATCGCGATTTATTGAAGTAAAAACACTCCAAGCTAAATAACACATGCTGTATATTTTGTGAAAATACTGAAACTCAATACAAACATACTGAGGTATCCTCAATCTTCAATCTGATTAAAATCATCTCCTAAAGCACGCTAGGCTATTAGGATCTGAGGGCGACAGATAGAAGGTCACGTTCTGTTGACCTTTGAATCAGTTAATCAAAGCCTCGATTTCATGGCTTTCAATGGTAGAAAGCAAAAGTTGAAGTCTATATTTAACCAACGAAAACCTGTTTTAAGCAGGGAACCAACAAATATTACCATGTGTTCATATTTTTTTAATGCAAACCATGATGGCTGTGCCCTTGTGGTAAAACTTCTAGTGAAATACAATCGGACTTAAGTATACAATGCATGATATATGGTCATATTGTCCAAATCCACATCAAGGTAACAGCAATTTGTGACAGATAAATCCATTCTATATGAGTTTTCTTCTGCAAAAGTGGATATCTTGTATGTCCGCCATTTTGAAGGATAGGACGAACATCTTTCGAAATAAGTACACTGATTGGCTGAGATAAATAGCAATACTTGAAAATCCTGGTATTCAAGAATAAATACGTGAATGGGCCATCATCAGATCTTTCTGTATTGCTTTAGAAATACTGGATCTTCAAGTACAAAGTCATGAAACTGAAAGATTCAAATACATCCATCAAGCATCAATCTCTATAGAAACTTACCCTCCAAAATCTGGCCTTTCAATGGAACTTATTTCAGAAACAGGAGTGCACAAGAAATCCATTGATTGTTCGCAATTCTGGCATTACTGGGTCTGGATTCCTTAACAGTAGCACTACCTGAAAGAAAAATGAAAATACAAACATTGTGAGGTAAATGCCACAAGCTGATTTTTTTATTAATACTGGTCCTGGTTGTAAATAAATGTGTAGTCAATCAATATCATGAAAAGCATTCAGAGTAACTTATTTCGGAAGAACTAAAGGCACATTTTTAAGAATACACATCCGGCACCTGGGTCTTAAGCTATGGAAGTTGGGAAAGGGCATGGTCCACTAAATTCTTGCAATTTATATGAAATTATACCACAATTCGTTTATTTCTTTATACATTGTGTTTATATTTATACTGAAGACTGAATAATTTTGTGACAAGACACTGATCTAGGCACTGGTTCCCAGAAATGGTAATGAAAATGATGTCTCCGGCTCTCTTTTGAATTAAGCTAAAGCAAGTAACGTATTCTAGAACAAGTTCTCATTTTGTTACAGGTGTTTGGCAAAGACACTGGTTACACCATAAACTCTTAAACAAAACATCAATACATCAGATACATTTTAAGCATATTCTTATTGTTTTGCAATTGATCACAACAAATTTTCTCTCTCTCTTTCTCCACCTCTCTCTCTCTCTCTCTCTCTCTCTCTCTCCCCCCATCTCTAAAACTCTCACACGAACCCTTCCTCAAACTCTCTCTCTCTCGAAGGAACTATGTTCAATAATGTCATAATGGCGCCATCTCAATGTAGAGTTCATAGACAGAATTTGAATGTTATAAATTTCCAATTTCATGTAAACTGAGTGATTTTAAAAACTACGGAATGCAACAAAAAATTGGCAATTATATCTTTATTAGTCCTGGTATTAAAGCTGCACTCTCACTGCAAATCAACAAATTTATGATTTATGCCACTGATTAGAGCAAACGAAATACATGTTAAATTCAACATAAATACAATGCTGCTGACATAAACATCATCTGTAAATAATGATTGGTTCATTCAATTGTTAAAAGCATAAATTAAATTGTTTCGCGTGTTTATGCCATATTATGAAAATAAGTGGATTGTGTTCAACGCTATAAGTTAAATGATCATGCATACAATGCCATACATTCAAACATCTGGCTGCACGGCATGCAAGATTTTTCATCGAAAGGTTCAAGGTTCGAATCCCAAAGATCCCGATTTTTATTTACATGCTTTTTTGCAGATTACTTTTGACATAAAATGTGCACTGATAGCATCTTTCTTACATTTTGCATCTTTCAAACAAATCAGCAAAATCTGCGACAATGCAGCTTTAATATGGAACTATAAGTTTCGTTTTCTGGCACAGTTATGCATGAAAGAGAATTTTTTCATCTTAAGACCTTTATGCAAAATCAACCGTGCCAAGTTTCATCAACCTCTGTCAAGGGGCTTAAGAGAAGATTCCATATAAAAAAAATATTCAATTTGATACAATGTTGCATGACGACATAAGGTGGTGACCATAATAGCTCACCTGGAGCATCTGCAGAGCCATGTATAATGAATTAGTGAACTACAAAGATAATAGCTCTATGTATATAGTTTTATACATGTGTAAAGTGCTGATGACACCTATGTCTGTGTCTATAAAAGAAACTTCAAATTTTCCCCTCTGCACCTCCTCATTATTGCAAACTCCTCATCTGTTATATGTTTTCCTCCAGATCTGCTCATGACTGATCAAACTGTAGAAAAAATGACAACAATACCAGATAAAAATCAAGGGCAATATTCACAAAGGATCTTAGTCAAAAACTTTCATATTTTGACTGAAGTCCAAAATTTTAATCAATATTTTTCAGTTTTTATACCAGTTATCATGCACTTCATCATGGTCATGAATGTAGAATTTTAAAAGATAAATCTGAAAATACTTATAAAATTGAAGCTTGCGTCCTCATCGTTTATCTATAAGGCTAAAAACAATTTTCAAAATTTAAGAAAATGCTTACTTTAAGTCAAATTACAAATTCTGGGATTCTGTGCTGGTAGGTTGTCCTGAGCAGAATTTAGGTAAAATCTATGATATGAATGAGTTTTTGTCTTGCCTATTAAGTGTGTGTAGTTTAGGGAGAATAGGTAGGGTATTACAAAAACTATGTGTAATCATCTGTCAAAGTGTGGCGGGTCTGTAATTTGATTGCTTGTTGGACATCTAGTTTTATAAATAATATGAGGGAAATTTTAAAATTTTAAATGTGCTTGATTTTCCAGGCTTGACTAGCAGGAATTCTGTGCATTGATC
>NW_026463118.1:0-67424 GCF_021730395.1 Mercenaria mercenaria | reverse complement strand
TTACTGAAGCCACGTTTCTCTCTCTCTCCCCCCCCCCCCCCTCTCTCTCTCTCTCTCTCTCTCTCTCTCTCTCTCTCTCTCTCTTTATGCTTTAACTAAAATAACTATAGATATTAGATTATTAAAAACATCTACCTCCTTCTTTTTCGTTTTTTGTATAAAGCGCATTTTATTCTATGAAAACATAACTTGAATAATTCTTCTTTTTCTCTGTTTAATTGATAAAAGCACATGCATAAACTGTCTGCGTTGAAAAATGAAGATTTGTCAGGTTTTAGCTTTTTGCATACAATAAAATCAGTTTCATCATTTATTGATTATACCGTTGGTTTAAACGCTTTCTTTTTCATGTTTTGATTAAAGTGTCAAAATAAAAAACTATAAAAAGCAATATTTTTATGCCGATAGATTTATTCGTTCCTTCCACATTTATTTCTATAACAATAAGCGTAGGTATGATTATGAGATGATTAAATCCAGGTCGTGCGAACTTAAAAAAGAGAATTTTTTCATATTTATCAGAAAATTACTATTCTTTTTTTCATAATTTATGGAAACATATAAGAATAAGTTGCATTTAGAAATGAAAAGCGTTTGTAACGCGATACCGGAGGTAAACTGCCTTATAATCATTATACTTTTTTGACATTTTTAAGATAGTCAAGAAACAAAAACTCGTCTTTATAATGTTCATCATAATATTCACTTTTAAAGAAAAATCATTTTTAGCCTAAATCTGGAAGCCAGTGACTTTAGATTTGACACAATTATGTCATTTACTCCTTCGCAGTAGGATTATGTTACTTCGCATTATATAATTTAACATGAGCATATTATTTAAAGGCCTAGATTTTGGCAGTGGGCCAAGGGATTTCTGTCTTCACCAGCACAGTTGGGGGCTAATGACCATCACAGTATGGTTCCAATAAACAAGGGTCAATGTTTATTGGAGAGTCAGTCTACCTTACAAGTATTAGTGAGAAGGGGAAACAATGTAATTTATTTTAAATTGATATATAATTGATAACTTTTAAAGTTATACTAGTTTTTTTTTTTGGCATTTCTATGTAAAGAAAAATATTTGTTAATCAAACACAATAATAAGATAATCAGAAACTTATTTTCACAGTAATGAAATAATGATAAACTTACTTAAAGAAATATGCAAGTTTTTATTTTTTCAAATTCTGTCTGGAGAATTGTGATATTTCAGAAAAATGTGACTTTCACTCATCTAAAGCTCGCAGAATACTGTAAATAACATTTGTCTAAAAATTGAAAACAGTATGTGCATTTCAAATTTACAAAGCAAAGCATGAAAAAAGTCACTTTTGGCAACATACTGAAAATGAAAATTCAGTATAGATGGAACACAATAATTTGAAGTTCAAATAATGTTGATTACATGAATACAAGAAACCCAGTTTCCAATTAGAAAAATATTGTTTGTCAGCACAAAGAACTCCTGAAGTTTTCACTATACTTGTGTTTTATTATCATTATTATTTTCAATATTATTACTGTGTCTTTAATCATCCTTTATGTAATATAATAATAATAATAATAATAATAATAATAATTTTATTATCATTATTATTATTATAACATTAAAGTAGTAGTTATTATCATCTATATAATATCAAAATAATAATCAATATTATTATCATTCCACATTCACTGAAGAAAAATTAATTTCTTTCAACTCCACTGCACACATCTTCATGGTCTAGTTGGGGTCCCTGCTGTGCTAATTGCCCTCTAATCAGTTACTGTTACATAATCGCTGATAAGCAGCAGATAAGATGGGAGTTGTATATTGGATTTGGGGGGGGGGGGGGGGGGGGGACACTTATATAGTAGTGAATCTAGGCCTTTAAGAATCTTTATTCGTTGCGAGGTATTATTAAACTCTAAAATTGAAGTAGCCGGCGAAAAGCATAATTTGTTTAAGTAAATAAAACATTACTATTACTATTTTATGGATTTTTATTTTATTGCTGCAATTAAATGTGTCCTTTCTTTCAACGAAACATGTTTATTGTGTACAGTGCCATAAAGGTGCAAAATACCCGCTATCAGTCCCCATCATTACAATTTATTACCCTCTAATATGGTTTCTAGATTATTTCCGCAAAAGGTAATAAAAGTCACTAATTAAGTAATAATGCGTAAGCAAAATTGAGTTTGATTTATTTTACCTGTTTGGAATATCTAAATATTTCAACAATTTTGACAAAACAATAAATTTAAAATGAAAAATTATTGATTTGTCAACTATGTTGTTTGAAAAATGGACATCTTAAAATTCATCAGATACATAATTATACGCCCGATTCGGAAAGCAAGAATAGTTTGTTTAAACAAAGAACTATAAAATACAGTATTATATTACATTGTTATATTATATCATTTTATTGCTCTCTGGTTTATAACTGATAATTTAAATAGATGTCTGCTATACACATTATCATTTTTTGATCTCTCTAGTTGTGGAGATTCTAATGTACATGTGAACATGCTAATGAAACGGTTCAAATATAATTATATATCCATGGGTGATATTTTGAAGGTCGAAAGAAAACAAATAAAATAATCAAAGTGACACTTTCTTTTAAGAACACACAATTTCATCCTTGTAGGTGCAATTTTTTCACTAAAAATCCTGTGTATATCTATTGTTCCTTCTTTCAGCCGAAATATGCGATGATAAGACGTTTTGTTTTCAACAAGTTTAAATCAGTCTATGAAAAAAGGAGCTAATAACTGATAAATAATGATGATCTAAAACATTAAATGACTCGGACATAGACATTTATCTTTAGATCACAAAGTGTACAGGTTTAAATTAAACGAGTCGTCTGCTTTGATATTACTTCTCGCATTCGGGAAACTTCGGAAATTTCCGAGCGGATCCGAGTCTCAATTTTAAAAGTAATAGTGATTGTATAAAAGCACAAAAGGTAAGCGAAATAATGAAAATATTAATTTTATTTATACACAGTCGAGTCGGTTGTTATCTACATCTGGAAACCGCATGCCGCATACATGCGTCTTTATAGTAATAGCTCTGAATTCCGCGCGACGCTTTCAGTCGACACATTTCATTTGTCTTAAATAAACTCTTTTAGTTCTTTCTAACAACTTGGACCAATCAAATTTTTTGTTGCATAGCATTTTTAAAACATAAATAAAAGCGGATGTTGTGAAAAAAAATGTATGCTTTCACTGAAGAAAGCTGTAAAAGCTAGCGTCGTTCAAGTTATAATTTGTTATTTCTCGAAGCCTGAAAATTACTGATGATTCTTTATATGATCGAAACATAAAAGAATAAGTAAAAAGATGAAAAAATAAATAAATAAATACCAACGAAGATTCACTGAGCATGCAATGACAATTGCAATAACGCAACCCAAAAATATAAACTTTGTCGTTCGTCGCTACACGGCAAATAATTCCATCTGCAGGATCTTCAGATTTGTCAAAATTTAGCAGAGATAAAAATAAGAACCCAGCTATAGAGCTAGAAAAGGCGTTGAGTATATTTTTTATAAGTGCGGATCTAAACATTCGAATGTGGAAAAAAAAAAGAATTGTAAATAATTTGGTATCGTTATAAAAATACACTTCAATAAAGACAGACGTACATAATTACCGCACACAAATAATGTGTACGCATTGTATGGAAAAAAAAAATCTTATAAAATTATTTTACATTTTCATACCGCATAGCTTCGTCGTGACGATGCACACAGCACATCCTCGACAAAACTGGTAGAATTGTGGATTATATCATAATGAAAAGAAAAGAACTAAAATGTTTTCATTTACATGTAAGATTCCACTCATGCACACGAGCCCTTTCATCTTTACCTATGCGATATGACAATGCTCATGTTTGTATGAAAAAGTAAAATCATCTTCGTGGGTATCTATTTATTTATTTATTCATTTATTTGTTTGGTGTTAATCTTGATCTATAGAATAATCTGTTAATAACAACTCAATCATTTTGACACTTTAGAAACTCTACAAAATTGTTTCAAAATTCAAATTTTCATATCTGAAAATTAGTCCAAAATAATCCCATTTTCAAACTTATAGTTTCTGTCTAAGATAGTTGAAATATTCACTTATTTTCATTTTTAATTATTACATCTTCATATTAAATACATACACTATTTTTTATGAGAAATAACTTTATTTTGATGCGTTTTGATTGCCTGTATGCATATAACTGAGTAAAATCAGTGTTAGAAAATGACAATAATATTTATTTTAAATTATTTTTAAGAATTGTTCTTATTTGTTGTTTAGATCTATGCATGATAAAATTTAAAATTTTATAAATGTTGTTTAGCCAAAACAAAATTTGATGAGAGATTATGGTCATTTGTTTTGTGTCTTTAATTCAACAGTCTGTTAAAATGACTCCTAGCTCATTTTCCAGAAGATAATGGAATGCATTATGTTAGTGTAGGGCTACAAAGAAACATTCTTACCGAGTATTTATCAGACTTTGAACAGCCAGACAGCACTGACGAGGCAGCAACAGCCTATGATCTTGAATACGCATCGGCTCAAAGAAAACAGGAAAACGGCAAGAAATCCGTTCCAACACCAAAGGCCAACGTGACCGAAACGGATAATGTGCGAAAAGAAATGCTAAGATGATTACATAAAGCTGTTTTGGAAAAACGGACTGGGGTGCATAAAAAGACACTAGCATTTCTGCGGTTATCATTACACATACTTATACAAATTGTCAAATATTGCTTAAATGATCCTTCATTTAGATTTGTTTTATGCTATTGTTTAGCATAATGAACTGCCAACGACCACTAATCCACTAGACCAATCAATACCCGTAAGTGTCAGACGTCTTTCGAGAACTGTTGGACGAAACAGTGGATTGCTGTTAGAAATAAGAAAATAAGAAACATCATAAGAAACAGGAAATGGTTTTAATGCTTGACTTTTTCTTAGAGTGTGTAGTATTGGTTGGTATGAAATCACAGATATCCAATACCGCTGAATTCCGGAAATAAAGGACTGCTTTAGTTATCGTTTGACTGCAATTGTCGTATTATCATAATATGAGGTTTGTTTGAGAAATACCATTTGACTGACGTTTTCCTTTGAAGAGTATCGTTTAGTTTAAACTGCAGTTTGTGTAAATTGCAGTGACATTTTTTTGTACTTGTTTTTGATGTGTTCAGTAAAGACTAAGTTAAATGTACCAGTTTTGTACTATATTAAATGTACCAGTTTTATACTATATTCATGTTTTCATGTTTCTCATCAAGATAACATAATATTCTGGCTGCTTTGTCTATCCTTCTCTCCGTCAGTTTGCCACAGCGTGACCACGACTTTTAAGGAACACAACCCCATAACGACAGTGTGTTCGGGTCAGTTTTCAAAATGTGTTTACTGGGAAATATCGCACTTGGTATGATATTTTTGTATGCAGAAAAAGTTTTACAATGTAGTTTTATACATATACTTATACAACGTGAAGTGTTTATACCTATTTGGACCCTAGGATTTTTGTTTTCAGTTTTGTATCAAAACTGAATCTATACCAAAATTTACCCAAGTGAAACATTGCTAAGTATTGTTTAAAAACACCAAAAGTAATTGACGGGATTTATCAAAATAAAGGTAATAATTATGCCCGTCCGTATACCGGCTACAGTCATTGTTCTGTGTTTTCTGAGTTACCGCTGGGTTACATTTCCAGCTGGGTTACATTTCCAGCGAGCGTCAGGATAGCCGGTTATCCAGTGTGGTGCCTCTCGGTAAAATATCGCGCATCGCTTCGTGTCTGCGCTTCTCAAAGGATTTTCTTGTCTCGCGCCGACGCACGATATGCGAAGCGAGACGCGGGATTCCGGCGAGATGCGAAGCGAGTCACGATATTGTATCGTTCAAATATCGCCCGATTCTCGCCTATCGCAGTAGATGTTCAAACCTTCAGACCTAATATCGTGCCTCGCTTTGTGTCACGAGGGTCGGGCGATATTTGAGCGACATAACATCGTGCCTCGCTTCGTGTCTCGCCCGATTCTCGCGACACAAAGCGAGGCACGATTCTCGCGTGTTGTGTCTACCGGTGAAAATTACTTTAACACCGTCTAATCGATTAAGGTTGAACAGCACCGAATTGCGTACTGCAGAATTGGGCGATATTTGAACGACATAGTATCGTACCTCGCTTCGTGTCTCGCCCGATTCTCGCTTCTTGTCTCGTGGTTTGAACATCTACTGCGACACACGAGAATCGGGCGATATTTGAACGATACAATATCGTGTCTTGCTTCGCATCTCATTGGAGACACGATATTCAACAGCGAAATCTCATGGTATGGGATCTCACGGTATGGGATACTGCGACAGTACGAGATCTCGTGTTACAATATCATGTCTCGCGTCGCGTCTCGTCGGAATAATAAGGATGAGAGGCACTAACGGGATTCAGTATGTTTCAGTGTACACCTTCAGGTTCAGCCAATCAAATTTCTTAAATTAGAGATATTGGAATTAATAGTTCCACTGCAGATTTAGGTTTAAGATTTTATAAAAAAAAAAGCATTAGCAAACCTATTTGACTTGACATGATGTAAAACGGCGAACCTCGATTCTAAGATTTTTCCTGCCGTGGAAAAATATGTGACAAATGTGCTTGTATTTCATAAAAAATGACATGAGACAAATGTGCTTTCTTGTCCCTTAAAAAACTTGATCGGAGCTCATTTGTCACACAAATGTGTTTTTTAGGTTAGACATTTGAGGTCCCATTAAATGCGACCGCATCGGTCTTACGTAAGACAAATAGTGGTCTATAAAACAAATCAATTATAGGGTTTGTTAATTACGCCTCGTCTCCCCCCCCCCCCCCCCCCCCCCCTCCCCAACTCCGAACACATTTATCACCCTATCTATCATACTGATCCCGCTTATGTCCGTGGAAGGTCACCATCAAACCTAATAATTTATATTAGAAGCAGGAGCACAAACTTAAGGGAAAAATACGACTAAGTGCACGACAAATTAGGGCAAGGCAAATTTCAACCGGGCCGTCCCTTGAAGGGGGATTTGTAATGGAATCCCTCACCTGCCTCATCATCGCGTAATCAAAGATGAAAAGAGAGTGACCAACTGTAAAATGACTGGACACATGAGGATAAAAATGTTTAATAATTGAAAGAAATAAGTAGTCATGATTACAGGTTCTATTCTAAGCTGTGAAATTTCATATACAGTTACCATGGAAAATATTGCACGTGATACATCAACATTAAGGTCAAGGAAGCTGACAATATCAAAGTTATGATCGTTTCTCTTATATTTTGTAAATGTAGTTCATAAATTAATTATTGAAGGCCGCCATGCAATGTTAATTGCCGAATGCTAAATACTTAATATTAAATGTCTGCTGCTAAATGCTTTATATCAAATACTTATTCTCATATATTACGGATCTGCATTTATCAAACTAATTGAATGTAACTTTTGATAATTGTTGTACCAGTCTAATTTGAAGCAATTATATGTTCTGCCGGTCCTGCGAAACAGAAATTGAAATTGTATACTCAGAAATTATTAGGAAAAAATGTTTATAGAACAGAAAAAGTTATGTGAGGAAGGGCAAACTAATATATTCTGAGCCCTGGGTTATAGGTCAAACTAGATAACTCATCAAGCCTTAATCAAAGGTCAGTATCACACTAACAGGTCAAACATAAGCTCGGTATTTTTTATATCCTCTATATACTCTCAAATTCATTAGGGGTTTCAATATTACTCGGAAAAATTGTTCCACGTAACAATTAAATGTGTCCTGTGCAAGATAAATCCTTTAAAAACACTTGATATTTACGCCAGGACACAATGGCGACCGGTTTGAAAAAAAAATAGCTCTCGGAATTTTTAACAGTTTAAGACTTTTGAAGTGTTATTAACTGATAGTTTTATGTACAAAATGATCATAAATGTGGATATTTTTGATAGTTTGACTAGAATGGTGAAAAATATTAAAAGAGACACTTATTAAGCTGGATATAAATAAAAACTGTGATAACAAAGGATAACAAAGGACTCAATGGAGCATTGTCATATTTATAACTGACGGGCTATAGTAGGCTGTGAGAGGTTTGCTATTGTATACATATAGAACTATTCTTTCATGCGCTTTGTATAGTAAAATTGGAATGGGAAAGACTAGTAAAGCAAAGCAAAAGCACCATTTAGAGCAAAGCGCTAGTAAACGCCAAACCACGACGTCCCCCATGACGTCCCCCAATACACGTATGGACACTAATATGAAAACTACTGAACTTATCGGCCAATCTACAGAACTGTTATACGGACAACAGGGAATGACTATGGCTACAAACATAGGAAATGTAAACACAAGTAACAATTTACAGCAGTTTCCCCCGCTTCAAGGTTTACATAATGTTCATGACATGCAAGCTGTATCAAGCACTCGGGTTCAAAATCAGGTTCAAAACCAGGGACAAGTGCAATTTCAATGTAACAGCCATTATAACGGTATGCAAGTGAGTGAACAAATAGGTCCCCCGTTAGGAAATCCAAATAATAATACTGTACAAATAAATACGCAGGCGTGTAGCGGTCCATTAAATATGCCACAGTGGGCGGCGGGACTTTACCAGCAAATGACGAAATTACAGAGTCTACTAGATGGACACACACGCCGCTGGCAATCAATGGAGACGCAGATTTCTAGTCAAAATCAAAAGTTAATTAATATGGATGCTAAACTTGCAGATATTTCAAGTGTAAAAAAGGAAATATCTTGTATAACGGGCACAGTGTCTAACATGCAAAGCGAATTTAAAACAATACAACAAAGGATTTCAACTCATGAAGAAGCAATACAACATTACAGTGACATGTACGATGATATTACCGGTAACAATAGTGAAATGGACATAAAAATGAAACGGTTTGAACAGCGCCTTCAAGCAATTGAGTCACAACATGAAACGTTGAATACAAATCTTCAAAATTCAGAAGAAAAAATTACAGATATACAGTGGCGAACAATGAGAGAAAACTTGTTGTTTGGCTGAGTTCCAGAGACAACAGATTACCTAGAAAACGGGGAAGATTGTGAGTCCGTTATTAAAAATTTTTTCAAGGAAGATATGAATATTTTTGATAAAATTTCATTTGACAGAGTACACCGGCTAGGGCGTTTTGAACCAAATAATAAAAGACCGCGGCCTATTGTAGCAAAATTTACATTTTATAAAGATAAAAAGTTCGTTAGAAACATGGCACCTCAAACACTAAGAGATACGTCGTTTTGGGTTAACGAGCAATTTCCACAGGCGATGGAAGAAAAACGCAAACCCCTGTACGAAATCGCAAAAGAAAAGCGAAAAGATAAAAATAACAAAGTGCGACTTGTGAAAGACAAACGTTACATTAACAATACCTAGTACATTCCATCAGAAAAGGAAAAAAAACGATATTTTGTTTAAAAAAAGTGTGAACAGTCAATTACAAAAGTATAATATGGGTGAAAATCAACAACATCGCCGAAGGCGCACAGGTAGCATAAACAATCGCCAAAACAGTAGGGAACGCACAAATTACGACACAAATGATCAAAACAAATGGTCAAGAGTATTTACACGTAGTACAGGGAAAGGAAACATTGAAAATGATTATACAGAGACATTACAATTACACAACAGATATAGCACTTTACAAAACGCAACACCACAAGACAAAAGAGGAACTCTAGCTGGTAAAAAGAAAGCAACGTCACCTTTAGACAATGAACAAACATACAAAAAACAGCATTTCGACATGCGTGGAAATGTAATCAATTACACGTCAGAACAGACGGAAACAATTGACTTAACGAACGCGGAAGAGAACATGGAAACAAGCATTTATTGTGCAAAAACTGTCTGCTCGCAGACACCCCCTCCGGCAGATAGCGTTATGGCACCTTCCACGCCAGTGACTGTTCATTTGCCGCTCCCCCCTCGGTCCCAGTTGCTACGCCAATGCAACAAATTATACAGACTGAAGGAGATCAGCGATCAATGCCCGAGGAAGGCGTGAAACAACAAGATTAACGGTTTTCGGAAAACGGCTACGATTACTCTAACAATAGAGATGACAATAACAGTTTTATACATGATAGTGGTCATGATAGCAATCTAAAAATACTATCTCTAAATGTAGGTGGTATAAGATCGAAATTGATTTGTCCTGAATTTATTTCATATATATCTACCTTCGATGTAATTGGTCTGCAAGAATCAAAAACTGATGACACAGATATTATTTGTATTCCTGGGTATTCTGTGCACATGTTCAATAGAGAAAAAATGTCTCGCTACCGTTCGGGAGGAATGATTTTGTTGATTAAAGATCATCTTTCACCGTACATTAAGATTGATAATAACAGCCAGAGTAATTTAATCAAATTTTTTACCATATCGCATGCAATATATGGAAATGTTAATGGCAATTATAGTGAAGATTTAAAATGTGGCATTTTATATGTTCCACCTGTTGGGTCGAGATATTCTCATGTAGACCCTTTTTTTGAGATTCAACAAGAAATTCTTAGGTATTGCACTGGTAGCAAGCATATACTTTTGTTTGGAGATTGCAATGCAAGGTGTGGCAATTTGACTGATTACATACGTATAGATGAACATATTTTAGACATGTTTGATCTAGAAACTATACATAATGAAGAAATAAATGTGTTTATGAACTTTGAACTGTATGATGTACCGCTATATAGACAAAATATTGACCAGACTGTAAATTATTATGGTAATAATTTGATAGAACTATGTAAAAATAACGATATGTTTATATTGAACGGTAGAATCGGAAATGACTATTGTAATCCTATGTTAACCTGTACAAATTCAAGTACTGTTGACTATTTTTTGTCAACATCTTTTGTTTTTGAAAATATTATCGATTTTCAGGTTGAAAGTTTTTGTAATTTATACTCGGATGTTCACTGTCCTGTATATGTTACTCTGAAAACTAAATTATGCGAGCAGAAACTAGTATCTAAAACCTCTGCTAAACAATGCCAAACTATACTCTGGGACCAGAAAACAGATCACAAATTTCTTGAAAATTTAGATATTGTAAAGATTTCTGAGATAGAAACTAAAATCGATAGAATGATGGACGAACACGATATATCACAAGTTAGAATAGACGACGTTGTATCCGATATTGCATTACTGTTTAATACATGTTCGGAAATTTCTTTTGGTAAAAGAAATGTAACAGTGCAACAACATAATAGAAATAATGCAAACAAATTCTGGTTCGATAGAAATTGTGAAAAAATGAGAAATGTATATCACAAAACAAGAAAGATGTATAACAAATATAAAACACAATATTACAAAGATATTTTAAAAAATATAAGTAAACAATATAAAGGAACATTACGTAAAGC
The DNA here is from genome assembly GCF_021730395.1 of Mercenaria mercenaria. Classification (NCBI taxonomy): domain Eukaryota; kingdom Metazoa; phylum Mollusca; class Bivalvia; order Venerida; family Veneridae; genus Mercenaria; species Mercenaria mercenaria. Next base: position 55,945 of record NW_026463118.1, on the reverse strand, counting down.
ACACACACATCACAACACGACTAAAGTTGAGAAACTTAGAAAATTGAAAACTAGCAATCCAAGGCAATATTGGAACATCATAAATACTAATAAACCGCAGACAAATACAATGGCTTCACTCCAAGATTTTTATGATTTCTTTAAAAATATTAATGATACTATACCAGACTGTAATGACTCAGATCCTTTGCAAAGACCGTTAGACAATGAAGTTCATAACGAGGAGCTAAACGTTCGAATAACAGTTTCAGAAATAACCACTGCTATTAGAAGCTTAAAAAATAATAAATCACCTGTTATTGACTCAGTAGTAAATGAGCAAATAAAGAAGTCTCTTACTCTAATGATGCCCATCTATACAAAATTATTTAATATTATTTTTGATAGTGGTATAATACCCGAAAGTTGGACAATAGGATCAATAAAACCCATCTATAAAAGTAAAGGAGACCCAAAGTTACCAGAAAACTATCGTCCGATTTCATTACTTAGCTGTCTTGGAAAACGTTTTACCTGTATTATAAATAATAGATTAAATAAATATGCAGAAAGTAGAAACTTGATATCAGAAACTCAGGCTGGGTTCAGAAAAAAAATTTCCACCGTGGATAACATATTTATATTAAAAAGTTTAATTGATATTGTACAATCTGATAAGAAAAAAATATACTGTTGTTTCATAGATTTTAAGCAGGCCTTTGATTCTGTATGGCGCACTGGTTTGTGGATGAAACTGAAAAACGAAACCATAAATGGAAAATGTTTTAACTTAATTTACAATTTGTACCAAAATAAAAATCAAAAGTGATAACTTCGGAAGGATCATCTCCATATTTCAATTGCCTCGTTGGGGTACGACAAGGTGAAAATTTATCGCCTTTTTTATTTTCTATTTTTCTTAACGATCTAGAGCTATTTTTAGATGAAAAAAAATGTTAAAGGAGTTTCAAAACATTATTTTGTTGATGGTGCACGTATGTTTTTAAAAGTGTTTTTACTCCTCTATGCAGACGACACAATTATACTTAGTGATATTGAACAGGACTTACAACACGCATTAGATATATTTAAAGAATATTGTGATCAATGGAAGTTAAATATAAATATAAATAAAACAAAAATTATGGTTTTTAGTAAAGGCAGAACAAAATATAACATTAAATTCAAAATCGGTAATAGTGACTTGGAGGTTGTCTCAGAATACAAATACCTTGGGCTCTACTTTTTTAAATCGGGAAGTTTTTACAAAACAAAGCAAAAAATAGCAGAACAAGGTAATAAGGCAATGTTTGCATTGTTAAGGAAAATTAAAACCCTATCATTACCATACGACTTGCAAATTGAGCTTTTTGAAAAAAAACAGTTAAACCGGTATTACTTTATGGAAGTGAAATTTGGGGATTTGGCAACATGGAAATATTAGAAAAAGTACAACTTAAATTTTATAAATATATTTTTAACTTAAAAACGTCAACGCCCTCTTACATGATTTATGGGGAACTAGGAATAACACCATTAGAAGTTGACATAAAAAACAGAGTCATTGCTTACTGGTCAAGTGTAATCGAAAACATTGATAGTGATAAAACTACTAAATTAGCATCAAAAATATATTCCATGGTCTATACACTTCATTCAGATAATTATTTAAAATCACAATGGCTAGAAAACATTAAACAATACTTATGTCACCTAGGATTCTCCGGTATTTGGTATAGCCAAAGCTTTATAAATAGCAGGTGGCTAATTAAGTACACTGGTCAAAAGTTAAGAGACACGTTCATATTAAAATGGATGTCAGATATAAATAATACTTCTGCATCTAATATTTATAAATACTTAAAAACAGAATTTAAACAGAGTGCATATATTAACAAGCTTCCCACACATTTAGGACAACGAATAATGGCATTTATGACTCGAAACCACAATTTACCAATTGAAACAGGTCGTTGGAGTAATATACCCTCAACTGATAGAAAATGTACAGTTTGCAATGATTTAGGTGATGAATATCATTTCTTCCTTGTATGTCCATTATTTAAAACAGAAAGAAAACAGTTAATAGATAGAAATATTTATACCAGACCTAACATGATAAAATTCATAGAACTACTTACGTTGCATAACTCCATAAAACTTAAAAAAGCTAGTTTATTTTGCAACATTATTATAAAGCATTTCAAAAAGGCTAATTAGCTAATCAATGTATGCAACCAACTTAACAGTAGTTACTTTATACTACTGACTCTATTTAGGTCCATAATTTTACTAAGTGCCAATCTAAGTATTCATGTCATTTAAAATACGTCAAGTTATATAATGTCCCAATTACTACAGCTTAAAAGTGTACATATATAGTTACAAAAGACTGATGAAAGTAAACTTTTTAAGTGTCCAAATGCAAATATAGATCATTTGATATATTTGAAAGAATTGATACGCCTCAATTTCTATTATTGATAGTTTATCTTGTTTTGTTTGTCTGTTTGTTTTGTGTTTTTTTTGTGTCTTTTTTCTGTGTTTGTTTGTTATCTGTGTTTGTTTAAAACTTTTGACATGTATATTCATATATACATGTATTTGCAATGTGTAGTATGTTGTTTTTGTACATAACCATATAAATCTGTAAATTTTGTATAAAGAGCAAACTTAAATTTGACGCCTTTTGCAGGTCTAATTTCATTTTCGCTTTCGGTATTAGGCTTGCCTTTTCATTAAGGTGTTAAATAAATGATATCTCTCTCCATTAAAAGTTCGCAATATATTCCATATTTAAAATTCTACAGTTTCTAATCATTAATCAGTATTGTGAAAAAACACAAACTGATATAAAAACTCATCTGATGTTTCCTTTAAACATATTTATAAAAGTAATTTTCACTGATACTGCTCTCTTGCAACATGTTTTCTTCAATCATACTTATTACAGTAATTTTCATTGCTACTGTTCTCCAGTAACATGTTTCCTTTAATCATACTGAACAGTACTTTTCATTGCTACTGTTCTCCAGCCGCGAACATGTTTCCTTTAATCATACTTATAACAGTAATGTTCATTGCTACTGTTCTCCAGTAACATGTTTCCTTTAATCATACTGAACAGTACTTTTCATTGCTACTGTTCTCCAGCCGCGAACATGTTTCCTTTAATCATACTGAACAGTAATTTTCATTGCTACTGTTCTCCAGCCGCGAACATGTTTCCTTTAATCATACTGAACAGTACTTTTTATTGCTACTGTTCGCCAGCCGCGAACATGTTTCCTTTAATCATACTTATAACAGTAATGTTCATTGCTACTGTTCTCCAGTAACATGTTTCCTTTAATCATACTGAACAGTAATTTTCATTGCTACTGTTCTCCAGTAACTGTTATACATGTAGTTTGAAATTTTCATTTATTACTCATTATACATGTATTATCGAATTAGAGTTATAAAAATTATGGAAGACAATAACAATGGCCGTTTTCCAATGTGTCACTGTTTGTTTGTTAAATGTATGTATTTGTATATATTATATGCTGTTAATGCTGTCCACATAAGTGGGACTTAACATTTGCTTGAATAAACTTGAAACTTGAAACTATTTCAAGCTTAGTCGTAATATGGACCAAGCTAGTGTAAGGCACTTTGACAATAGAATATGTAACTTAAAACTGAAGTTATGGACCGGTTAAGAAATACGTCCGTGAATATTCATTTATCTTTTAAATATTTCATGGACTTGTTATGGTGAAAGTTTGTACTAAGTTACTTGAACATCCTTCTATGCATATAAAAGTCATAGACTAGAAAAGGAAAACCACATATAAAATATTTGACCTGGAAGTGTTATCTTGACCTTTGATATTTAGGGATTTAAAACCTACACGTGGCACATCGTATTGTTATTGTGAACGTTTGTACTAAGTCATTTGAATATCCCTCTTATGTACATGAAAATACAAAAGTTATAGGCCGAACAAGAAGAAATAAGCAAAACCTTTGACCGTTGTGATTTCAGCTAGGGGTCTAGATGTCATCTAGTAATGGTGAGTGATCGTGCCAGGTTGCATGAATATCATTCTATCTATTCAAAAGTAATTGACCAGGTACTATTTTTATTGGCCTTTTGATACTTCATTGGTGAATGTTTGTACCATGATATTTGAATACCCATCATGCATGAAAAGCTATATAGCGGACAGGAAAAAAATGATGTTAAATGTTTGACCTCTAAATGTGGCCATGGCCTTTGAGCTATGGGTCTAGATGTTGCACGCCATACATCGATTTGTTATGGTGGTCATTTCAAATTCTAACGATGTACAGCAAAGTTATAGAGCGGACAAACTTTGTGCATACACGGGCTCACGGATGCACACACAGAAGTAAATTTTATACCCTCACCTTACATTTCAATAGCGTGAGCATAAAAATCAATTCTTTACAGGCTGCAATTCAAGCTTTAGGTTTTATTCTACCGCCCAGCAATCCTTGATGATTTAAACCAATACTGCGGAGCAGTAGAGCAAGAGGGATACCACATGAATTTCTTCATTTACCGGCATGAGATGAGGTTCTCAAAAAGTGCGTCATACTTAAATCAGATGGCTGTTCGGGTTTTCGTCAACGAGGATCTCTTCAGCTTCATGTCTGAGCTTCATTTCAAAGTTCTCCCTCTTCCAGAGACAGGTGGAAACCTTTTTATTCCAATAATCATTCAAGCCTAATCCGACACGTGACATTTCCCAAGCATCACCGCGAAATCTAAAACTTGTCTTACCTGATGATTCGACATCATCTTTTATGATTCATATGGCTATAACAAAAAAATTCATCTTGTTTTCTTTTGACTTGATAGGTATCTAACCAACACGCTAATCTGTTACATTAGTCAAACCATTGCATTTATATTGCAATTTTTTCACCAGTATTTATGTATCGTACTATGATTCTGTTTATGATTTTTCCGTCAAAGTAAGTGAATTTTGACGTCGTCGTATTGACGTCGTTTGAAGTTGACTTCATTTCATGTATTGTGTTTATTTTGCACCTCAAGGAAGGCTAATGTAGCCGAAACGTTAGTGAAAAATAAAGGGACTTTATTTTCTTTTAAATACCTATATACTAGTCAAACCTGCAATTCTGGTTTTAAAACGTACACATTTATATAGAAAAGATAAAGTAATCGTGTCTCCCTTACAGAAAATGGTCTGTGGTGAATGACTGCGGTGAATGGTAGGTGAATGATTGGTTAATAGAAAGTGAATGAAGTTGGGATCATTAACTTTTCATTAATTTTTCACATGCAGATGAGGTCTGCGGTGAATGACTGCGGTGAATGAGCTGCGAACAGTCTGCGGTGAATGAGCTGCGAACAGTCTGCGGTGAATGATCTGCGAACTCAAAGTTCATGAAAACTGATGACAAAAATAAGTCTGCATCTGTATCAAATAAATTGAAAAAAATATCACATTTTACTTTTGAAATGCCTTGTGTATAAATCATAGACAATTAAAAGGCACTTACTGTAGCTGCTATTCACATAAATCTGCTGTGCTCTGCATAGTGCAGAATTTCAAACAATACAAACCATTTTGCCGCCAAAACTGGTGCTGCTGTTTTATTCACAAATCATGAAATTCAAGTTTCTCCGGTGAATAGAAAGTGAATTAATGATACAATATTTAAAATACCAAGTCATGCGTTGAATAAGAAGTGAACACTGGAGTCTGCGGTGAATAGAATGTTAAAAAAGAAGTTTGATCACCAACCATTTACCGGACTGCGGTGAATGAACAGCGAACTGCTGCTGTGAATAGCTCCATTAACTTTCTATTAACTTTCCATTCACCGGAGAAGGCTTGTTCTGTAAGGCCTGTTTCATCGAACTGCTATAATACAAAATTGAACATGATTGGTTAATAGAAAAGTGAATGAAGTTGGGATCATAAACTTTTCATTTACTTTTCACATGCAGATGAGATCTGCAGTGAATGACTGCGGTGAATGAGCTGCGAACAGTCTGCGGTGAATGAGCTGCGAACAGTCTGCGGTGAATGATCTGCGAACACAAAGTTCATGAAAACTGATGACAAAAACAAGTCTGCATCTGTATCAAATGAATTGAAAAAAATATCACATTTTACTTTTGACATGCCTTGTGTATAAATCATAGACAATTAAAAGGCACATGCTGTAGCTGCTATTCACATAAATCTGCTGTGCTCTGCATAGTGCAGAATTTCAAACAATACAAGCCATTTTGCCGCCAAAACTGGTGCAGCTGTTTTAGTCACAAATCATGAAATTCAAGTTTCTCCGGTGAATAGAAAGTGAATTAATGATACAATATTTAAAATACCAAGTCATGCGGTGAATAAGAAGTGAACACTGGAGTCTGCGGTGAATAGAATGTTAAAAATGAAGTTTGATCACCAACCACTTACCCGGACTGCGGTGAATGAACAGCGAACTGCTGCTGTGAATAGCTCCATTAACTTTCTATTAACTTTCCATTCACCGGAGAAGGCTTGTTCTGTAAGGCCTGTTTCATCGAACTGCTATAATACAAAATTAAGCCTGTTCCGGATGATTTTGTGTAAAGATATCCATACTAATGTTTTGCTCGAAATTGTACAGAAAAACTGAGTTAATTAAACCTATTCCAGCATAAAACTGCTGTTCTTGGCACTTTTGGGGGTGTTATAACAGGACAAAACACGTGTGTTAACAGAAAGATTCTCGCGCTCATGTGCTATTAAAACACCTTTTTTATATATGCGCGTTCCGTGGCAAAGCGTATAAACGTATTGCGGCCTCAAAACGGATAATTCAAAAGGAAATGACGTCAACGTGAAAAAAACGACGTAGACATTACGCATATTCCATGGGAATTTTACAAAGTTGACGGATAATATATAGGGGAAAATCTATTTTTTATATGAATATGGTTTTTATTTTCATCGAGTAGTATGAAAATAAAATATTTCGCGAGTGGCGTAGCTGCTGGAATAGGTTTGAATTTTCTGTTTATTATATACACAACTGATTTAAAACGTGGTTTGTTTACATTTAGAAGTTAGTACGAACGCCAACAACAACAATGCATTTTCAGTACAGCCGAAATATAGTCTTATTTTAGAAACAAACAAAAAAGGTTACCTTTACAGCATCCGCAAAGACATTAAATATGAAAGTGTAGTTGTACGAGTTCCCGATAATTTCGATATATTGTTGTGTGTTTTTTCTGGCGTTTCTTATAAGGGGAACTGTTTTATTTAATTTTCAGCAATTTTTGCATTTGTTTCTCAGAAAACCTTCATTAACGACAACCTACGCAGTTCCACTTAAAAGTCACAAGTTAAAGTCGAGAAATTCGCGTTTTTCTAAGGCCACCCCATGTCCGATTTTGGCCAAAAATGTCACCTCATGTGCGAGTTTTCGCATTTTCGAGTGTTTTACATTAGTTCTGCAAAAGTTTTGATGCACAGAAGGTAAAATGAGCACTATTTCATCTAATATGCCAAGGATTTAACAAATCCATCGTGATTTCATGTCTAAATCATATAAATACGGGATTTGATCTGCACCAAATTTGGCAAAATTATCACCCCATGTGCGAAATTTAATTAAATTCCGCTCTGTCTACTGGCACTTTGAGAAAAATACCTGATTTGCCACTTATAGGCTATATACCAATAAAAGAATTTTTTCTTTGTTTCATATAAAATTCTGCTACTTCAGAACAATTTTGTTACAGTTTCTAGATTTTCACTCTGTCGTAGACCTATTTTCCACAAGATATCCATACATTGGCTTCTAGAAAACGAAAAGAAAAAGGGTTGTTGAATAGTATGCAAAGAAATGCAAGTCAACTGAAGTCAGGTACCCTCATATTGCCGCATTTCAGAAAGCGGTCCGCAGAATAAACACCCTACTTTCGTTTTCAAATAAACAGCTCGAGAACATGCGAATATTAGCAAAAAAATGTCCTATTTTATGTAACATTTATTCCACGAGTGAAATAATGCCCATTTGGCCCCCGATTTACGCGCAAATGCGCGAAAATTGGAAAAATTAGGATCTATTTATTAGGGACTTCTTTCTTTCTACACCAAAGAAGCACATTTTTGACCGAATTACTGCATTATAACCTATAAATATAGCAGGGTACACTTCGAATTTTGCCCCCCTTCAATATTTGTAATAATTAGAACTTCGTGATTATGGATGTATGTAAATTAAAGCGAGAGATAATGATTGTTAATTCTTTAGAAAATTTAAACAGCCGATGCATGTAAAATTCTGATGTCAGTTGTAAAATTAGCTGCTGCTAGCTTTGTATGAATCGATGAGTCACCTTGGCGCGGAGAATTCAAATCACAGAAGGGTTCCGTGCTTCTTGATTGATACTCGGGAACATTTTTGCTATTTTGTGAAAAAAACGAGATGGATGGGCACCCATTTCGTTTATATCCTGTAGTTCAGTAGGAACTGTCAAATTGAAAACTATCTGCAGTGAAAAATAAATACTGTGAAAATATGAATTATATTTCATCAATATTTTCCAGTATTTCATTAGTATGTATATAATAAATTCATATATTAGTTTTGACACGTTTTATGCTAGAATGGCGTTAGCGCATGTTCATTTCGTGTTATAACATCTGCTGCGTGCTTTTGGTAATGTTTTTGATTTCTAATCTGGCTATGCGGATATTTAAAATATGTTTCCCTTTTTAAAGAACAACATAATGGTAATTAGAAAATGTACCGAAACATATGAAAATAATCCATTTAGTCGTCGTATAATTATTTTAAGCTAGAATAGTGTACTGTTTTGTATCCAGTCTTTCAATGGTTGTAGATATGCAATTGGGAATATTTGGCTCGAGAGTAACTGTTTAAGGCGGTAAAGAGGCTCTACCTTTGTAAGAAGTAAGACAAGTTTTTAAAAGACATATAAACCACATTTTTATATTTTTGTAGTTTGATTCGTTTGCAATATTAACAAGGATATGCTAATTTGATACATGCAAAATGAGACAATCAAGCAAGGTGCTAAACTGGGAAGTCGTTGATAATTTCTGCTTTGTCAGACGAAATCATACCTAATACCTATGCATTGAGCATTAAAGATCCTACTAAATTTGCGCTTATTAGTGTAAATTGGCATTCATCGAGTTTCCGATATATGTCAATTCGCAGGTAGAAAAAGGTTATAAATCGTCAGACTGGATTCCCAGGCTAGCAAGGTCCAGCATTTGAAAGCATAGTTAATATGAGCCGCGCCATGGGAAAACCAACATAGTGGGTTTGCGACCAGCATGGATCCAGACCAGCCTGCGCATCCGCGCAGTCTGGTCAGGATCCATGCTGTTCGCTAACAGTTTCTCTAATTACAGTAGGCTTTAAAAGCGAACAGCATGGATCCTGACCGGACTGCGCGGATGCGCAGGCTGGTCTGGATCCATGCTGGTCGCAAAGCCACTATGTTGGTTTTCTCATGGCGCGGCTCATATAAGATACAGAAAATACATAATTAAAACTTAAAAACCCAGCAAAACTAAGCCAAGGGAACAAAAGAATAACAAAGACATACATCAAAGACTGAATACAACGAACAGACAGGATATGATATACTATACCAGATTTATGATACAGTAAAAAGACACTGAGACTTTGAAATATTTTTATGACAAAATATCTAGCGCAAAAAATTAAACGTACTATATATTCCTTCTTAATATTGCTGATATAAAGTAGCAATGTCATATTCAAACAAAGCTTGGGTGAAAAACACAACAAAAAACAACAACAATGGAATGAGACAATGAGTAATCAGCAAACATGTAATAAAGACAGTAATAATATGTAATATACAAAGGTTCTCCCTCTTTAAGATACGTACTATTTGCAGCCAGCTGATCACTACCAAATCGAATGTAGTCCAAATATAATAGTGCTAAGCATTTTTTCCTTTCCTAGTGCCTTTTCTCAATAGCAACGTGTTTTCTTTTACTTTACCGCGTTTCAGTATGCATGTAAAGCATCTTATCAGAACAGAATAGAACTTAGTTTATTAAACTTGCACACATACAGGTACCTCGTTGTACAAAACATTCTTACAATATTCACAAAGTACATTGGTCATTTCAAAATGGATGTTTCATCGATAATACTTCACAAACAATATTTTCTCTATTATATGATATTTCGTCATATCAGTACTTCGTCGTGTCATTATTATGATGCTCTAACTCCATTTTGGTAATTTGTGGGAAACTGACTTTGAAAATTTGGTCTCATTTTCTGTGATAAAAATGGAAAAATATCTAGATTTTTTGGCTGGACATTGCTTTGGTAACAACTTTGCCCCATTTTCATGATATCTACCGGTATCTCGATTTTTTGGAAAATTTAACTTTTCATTTGGAGATAGAACTTTTTCCAAAATCCAGCATTTCAAACGTTCAGTATTACATTGCTTTTGAATATAGGACATCTTAAGATAACAAATGATAGCTATGTTTGTTCAGTATTTTGATGCAACAGGACTTAGCGCTATGTAAGAGAGAATACTAAGTGGACAATGTTACAGTATTTTTCAAGAATATTGCAAAAGATTGTCACGTGATCTCCACTGAAATGCAATATTTCTTATTTTAACACTGCGCTATCTCCACTATAATTTAACATTTCTTAGAATTACATTGGTCTATGTCCATGTAATAATGGACATAAGACATTGTAATACTAAGTTCAACTTCAGTTTCAGAAAACAAAGAAGAAACTCCATGCTATTATGTCAAGTAGAATTGTCAGATCAATGAATGGAATAGAGCTGGAGATAGGACTTGAAATCCTGAATCCAGCGGTATATCATACTTAATTTTCATAACAGATAGATAATGCCTCTTGTTGTAACAAGCACAACGGAATGAAAAATAATTAATTTGCAAACTAAAAATAAAATGGTTAGGATTCGGAGAATGAACTGTAAGATCAAAACTTTAACAGAGTGTAATTTCTCGTTTTAAAAGCTATTACTACTGACTAATGTAATTATAAATCTCATACACACACAAACATACTACTAGTACTACGCTTCATGATTCAAGAATTCATTTCTCTTCATATTAGCTTGAAGAATGTATTTAGCAAGATTTCTAATAAAAACTTTATTTTCTGACTTGAGTAATTGAATGAATTTATGCATACTGGGACGTCTATAAAACATGGTGTCATAAATTGGTGTCGTAACTGCTCATATACTTTACATTTAATGACAAAGTGGTACTCGTCTTCTATGTCACGCGACTCACACAGCTGAAAGATTCGTTCGACCTTTTCGATACGATTTCTACCGTGCCTACCTGTTTCAATTCGCAACTTATGCGCTGAAACACGTAATTTGGCTAGTGCCTGACGTAAAGTTTTTGTATTAGGAACGTGAAGATAGTAACTTGGGACAATTTCATCCTTTACATAAAAATAATATGAAATTAGGCTCTGCCTGTCTGACGGGAAAACCTAGACTGTATACGGATTCTTTCTTCTTTCTGTATAAATTGTTCTTTTTGATATTTTCAGCTGACGGTTTTGCTCTTGTTATGAAAATTATGAACAAAGCCAAATGTTTTAAAATGTTTGTTTTAAATGAATGAGATCTAATCATTTCTTCAAATGTGTCAAGACTAGACAGACGATGGAAAATAGTGTTCATGACTTAAAGATAATAGTGATATTTTGGGTCCTCAGAATCTGGTCCCAAAATGCACCAGAGGCCACTATTTACATACATACTAATATTTAAAACTGTCCAGTATATACCTACACTCGGTGCTATGCGCCTCAACAATCATGCCTTTGCTGTCAATTTGTTTCTAATAGTAAATACAAATTTCTGAATCCGGGAATGCAAAGTTTCTTTTCAGTTCATGTGTTACAAATAGTTTTTGTAAGGAAACAACAACAATTTACACACAAATCCTGCGTAACGTCACGCTCAACCTCATGGCATCAGCGCATTTGGATGATGTTGGTGCAACATCAAGTCAGACGTGACAGTATTCATGCTTCATAGCAAACTTTTGGAGTTTTCTTTTAAAGCTTCTTTATCTTTTTAAAGAGAAAATGGGCATCACAATTATTAGGAAATTAAGTGCTATCTACATGGCAGAGTTCTCTTGATATATCAATTGTGCCTCTTAAAAAATTGAAGAAGTTGTATTATCGTAAATTAATGGCAATACCTGGTATTACAGATTACTTTTATAAATAAAATCTGGAAAGAAGATCCCTCGGAAGCACTGAGAACAAGGCAAACGGTGAAAATTGCAGACTCGGTTTGATTGAGTCTGTTCATGAGCAGTAATGGAAAATGCAACACTGCCCACGCCCCCTAACACCGGCTTAAGCAATATAAAGTTTAATGTTCTATTAAGTTATTAACACAATTGTTTGCATTAATGATAATCCATAATTCTTGAATGCTATATTAGTTTGTTATGATTCTTAAACTACAATAAACATTAAAACTCAATTTGGCAAAATTTATATTCTAAAGAAAAAGAAGTACGTCTACTACAGCACAAAGATTAGGAGAATTATTTATTAATTATAACTAAAATATTTCCGTTATACGGTTAGTCATATTAATTATGATAATTATAGAAACCAGTTAAACAGAAATGTGTCCCTTTTCGGGTGATTATTTGAAAATAGTGATTTAAATCTTTAATGTAGATATTTCATGTTCTTCTGATAAACTTTTGTAGTATAGATACCGGAACTTACATAATAAAGTTATCCTAAACACAGACTACTCCAATTCTTTTACATGTCATTATTGTCAAATGACACTATTTAAAAACAAATTTTGTCCCACTAATTAGCTATGATAAACCTCTTGTATAGGAGAATGACAAATAACCATTTACATGTAAAATTCTTATTTCAAGAAGTTCTTGACCAGAATTTTATCCAGAACACTGTTGGTCGAAATTCAAGAAATCCAATTTAGAAATCCAATTTAGTTTAGCAAACTGCTAACAGTCTAGGGCCTTTTTGAATGTGATTAAATGTAATTCCTTAGCTCTATAGGGAGTCAGTGAATTGATTTTTTGAGAAAGTAGTTGCAATGTACGCGAAAGACTGTGAAAGGGAAGGGAGATAAGCAACATTATGCTTTTCCATGCCTTTGAATTGAACCCTCAAACTTTTGTTCAAAATTTACAGGCAGAACGTTGGTTAACTATACACATGAAAGATGTCTGCTCAAATATTTGAAAAATTTGTGATAAGTGTAAATAAAAAAAATGAAACTGGGCCAAAAGCAAAAAATGAAAATAAAACAAAATGAAAAAGAGAAGTCTCCAGCGGGGTTCGAACCTCAAGCATGTTAACCATGTACGCTAACCATTGAACTGCGGAGAACTTATAATTGTTCATAAGCAATTTTATTTTTATCGAATGTCGTCTTGAAAATTATTCTCTGCGAACACCGCGGCGGCAGTTCCGGGAATTATGGATAGAAAACAACAACAACAAAGACTGTGAAGGTATAGAAAATATTCCCAAGTCGAACGGTTATAGGGTTACTTTGACACATATACAAGTACACATTATCTATATAAAGCCAGTCCTGTTGTATTTGTATCTTGTAAAAATAGTTCTATGACTTCCAAGAGAAGGCCGAATAATGCCGGTGAATTATTAAGACCTTAAAGCAAAGGATATTTCGAAGAAATCTCAGCACTGGTTACAACTTTTAACACAAGACTTTACCAATGCGTACATGACCTTGAACATTCTTAGTATCTTACCATCGAAACCTATACAATAGAAGCTGAACAACGGGGCATTACGATAGACCGAGTCGAATGCCTTTTACAGGTCGATAAAGGCGCAAGGCAATCTTAAATTCTGTGAAAGAGCATGTTCAATTAAACTTTGTAATACAAATATTGCATCGACTGTACTACGACCCTTTCGAAAACCGAACTGGGGGTCAGAAATTACATTGTTTTCCTCGAACCATTTTCCTCGAACCATTTTCTACTCGCAATGTAAGTATGCTGGTAAAACGTTTACCAAGATTATCCCCTTTCTTATGAATAGGCACTATAAAACCTTGTGTCCAGATTTCATGGAAATAACCAGGATTGAAAACTTTGTTAAATAAGTCAGTACGATGACTTCCAAGTATATCGATAGTTTGAAAAACTCATTTATTAAATTATAACTTGGGCACGAATATTTGTTGCGTTTAAGTTTTTTAACAGTCGTTTCGGCCTATTCTGCGCGACAGGTTATTCTGCGCACCTTATTTGCATATTTCCGTAAACAATCGTACATGTCAAACGCGATCAGACGACTACAATTTTAACCGTTACACAATAAAAAAAATGTAATTTCACATTGACTGAATACTTGTAAGCTTATTTACTGACTAATCATCCTTAAATTATGTAAAAATCCGTTTATTTTCTATAAACTTAACTTTTAAAAGACGTTTAACAGTTCAGCCAAACTCCGATGAATCCAGGTCAACAACGTGAAATTCAATTTAAAAAAAAAACCCTGACTAATGCATTATGTTCCATTCATTAATAAAATCTTAAAATATATTCCATTGAACAGTACTGATACAATGTTCACATAGTTTATCAAGTAAATTTGTCATGCACTTTCATTCACAATCCAACATTGCGGCTGATCAATATTGGCATTAAATTAATATCATAGGGGACTTCAGTATAAATTTAGCTCTGAATTTTTCTTTTAGTACCCTCTATACAATACTTAACTCTTAACTTACAAATACAGAAAAAGAAACTGACTATAGAAGTGCTCAGAATTAGCCGACAAATCATGTGTGACGTAAACCTAGGTATGACATCACAATTCCTTAAAATTGACCTACTTCATCCGAAAGTCAATACTTGTATTTAACGAACGGTAGTTTTCTTATATAAACACCCCTTTTTCTTTTTCTAAAGTAGCGATCTAGTTCTTTGTGAAAATCTGAAATGCTAGAAAATGTCGAAACCCCGATATAAAGTAAATGGGTTTTATAGGCTGATCACTACCAAATAGAATGTAAGCCTCCGCAGGTCTAGTCACAAGTAGTCCAAATATAAATAGTACTAATCTTTTTTTCCTTTCCTAGTGCATTTTCTCGGCAGCAACGTGCTTACTTTTACCCTACCGCGTTTCAGTATGTATCACTTTGCATTCTTTTGAAATCGGCATGTTCCTATCGCATGCTAGGTAAAAATGGCGGCGTAAGAATTTAATGTCTCGAAAAGAGAAATTGAAAGAAGCAAAAAGTAGTAAATTCAGCGGGTTGTATTTAACGAACTGTAGTTTTCTTATATAAAAGTTAACACCCCCTTTCCTTTTTGTTTTTCTAAAGTAGCGATCTAGTTCTTTATGGGAATATAAGTCTCTGAAAATCTGATATGCTAGAAAATGTCGAAAAACCGTTAAGTAAGTGGATTTTATATGAAATAAAGAACAGCTGGATTTAGTGGTGTTCAGCCTATATGAAATAAGGCATCCAGACACTAAAAGAAAAATGGCGCGAAAAAAATGGCGGACGCAAATAGTCCTCAGTTGTTTTTTTTGCTCTGTAGTGCTATTTTCCTTATTTTCTTTGCAGTTTTTTTTGCTAAAATCACATGACAGATCTATGCTTGACATGTAGGTAGCATTTTCATAATGAAATAGCAACATGACAAAAATTTTCATGGAAACTTAGATCATACACCACCAGTATAATTTAGGGTCTCATTTTTTAGCTGATTTTGCAGTCTATGTGTTTGACTGAAATTATTTTTCTTGCATCAAACATGACCCCAACTTTTCTTTTGATTTTTAGTTAGCACTGACAATATTCTTCAAGAAAATGTAAGTTACAGAAATTTAAAATGAGTCCTGATGTGTGCTGCGTTCATTGGAAATAGGTCAGTTTTATCAAAGAAGTATAAAATAAACAGAATGGCAACTGGCTGTAATCTCGCGTGAGCTCGTGTCAGAGCGTGATTCGGCGTTATCTTACTAAAAACAAACATCGGCGAGCATGGAGTTACAATTTGTACCTTTAAAACTACATTTAAAAACATGTTAGCTTCTAAAACAAAATTAGTTTAATGTGAAATGGTCTTAATTAAGACACGAAGTACACGTTTTTGTTTTGCCACCGAAAGACGCGTGGTCATACGGTGATAATTATTTTACCGATGAATAATTGCTTTCGCATACAAAATGGCGCGTGGAGAAACGAGATCTCGTTTTTTTGTCACGGGAGGTTGGCGAGATTTGCTCTATATGCCTTTCAAGTTGCCAATCTATTTATTTTTATAGCTCTTTGGTTTTATATAGAATAAAGAACAACAACTATTTAGTGTGTTATAACCTATAAGATGACATTGGTAAAAAATGAAATCTGGCCAGATGATGGTGGGAATGAGCTAGTTTGATTAGAATTTGATAGAAAATGACAAATTAATTGCAATTTTGTTGAAAATGAGGATAAAACCCAAAAATATCACATTTTCACTGTTTTGAGTGTATTATTTTCAAAAACTGCATATTTATAGGCTACTGATTGCTATTTTCTGGCCATCAAAGGTAAAAGTGAATATATATAACAGTTTAAATGTGTAATTTGCATGCAGATCAGAGTAGAAAATGTCAAAACAGGGCAAAACAAGGCTGAATTTAGGGTAACTGCTTCAAAATTATGTCGCGACAGCTATTTTTGACAAAATCTGATGCTTTGAATTATGGTACTGAAAATGCCGTAAAAACTTGGAAACTGTTGATATCAAGCTAAAACCTTGTATTTCTTCATGCATTTGTGTTTCTT
This sequence comes from Mercenaria mercenaria, assembly GCF_021730395.1. Lineage (NCBI taxonomy): Eukaryota > Metazoa > Mollusca > Bivalvia > Venerida > Veneridae > Mercenaria > Mercenaria mercenaria. The sequence continues at coordinate 39,081 of NW_026463118.1, read as the reverse complement.
GTACATTTAAAATGGAACTGGCACACTGTCAGAGAAAAATGTTTTTCTTATAGGCATACAGACACTAAATAGAAACATGGCTTGAAAAAATGGTAGTCGCATAATGGCGGACACAATTAGTTCTCAGTTTTTTGCTCTGTAGAGCTATTTTACTTATTTTATTTGCAGTGTGTTTGCTAAAATCACATGACAGATCTATGCTTGACATGTAGGTAGCATTTTCATAATGAAATAACAACATGACAAAAATTTTCATGGAAACTTAGATCATACACCACCAGTATAATTTGGGGTTTCGCTGATTTTGCAGTCTGTGTGTTTGACTGAAATTATTTTTCTTAGATCAAACATGACCCCAACTTTTCTTTTGATTTTTAGTTAGCACTGACAATATTCTTCAAGAAAATGTAAGTTACAGAAATTTAAAACGGGTCCTGATGTGTGCTGCGGTCATTGGAAATAGGTCAGTTTTATATAGAATAAAGAACAACAACTATTTAGTGTGTTATAACCATAAATAACAGACGGATTTAGTGGTGTTCAGCCTTGAAAATAAGACCCTTTGAACTAACTACTCCATTAGCAGTCCGTATTTCCGGACAGATTGAATAGTAAAATTATACTCTTTTGCGCGACATTACGCCACAAAATGTTAGTTTAATTCTGTTTTTATTTACATTTATTGTTCATAACTTTTGTTATTATTACTATTAACAGGTAAAATGTTCTGAACATTTGTAATATGCAAAAATAGAAGTCTACTTTCGATTTCCATACATATGCTTAGCAGCTTAGCTGTTAAGGTGCTTACATGTAAAGCCCTTTGAATCCACCCCTCGTGTGAAATTTTGTTTTAGTGTTTTTATGCCACATATACCTTGATTTATCATAAAGAATATACCAAACTGATCATAATTAATAAGTAGAAGAAGCTTTCAAGACAGGTTATTCTTTATTGAACAGCACATTTTGTCCTATATTACATGAACTTTGACTGTTCGTTCTATTTTGTAGAAGATATCAAGCTTCTTTTTCAAAAGTATTTTGTCATTAAATTTATGATTATTGTGTGTCTAACATATTTCTCCAGGTACTCCGGGAGTTGAAAGTGTTACGAACAATGTACATTTTAAAAAAAACCGCAAAAATATAAAATGAAAGTGAAAGTAGTGCTGTCAAAATGACAAAAAAAAAACTACATTATTTCAAACAATATACAAGTTAATCAGTTTTCAATTCCTGGATTACCTAGGTAAATATGTTAGACACATAACAAAAACAAATTTAGAGAAAAAAATATGTTTATATGTTTGAAAAAGAAGTTTGATATTTTCTACAAAATAGAATGTTGAGCTGTTGTAAGACAAATACATGTTACTGAACAAGGGGACCTTTTTAGAAAGTATTTTCTACCCCTTCTGAACAATTCTGTATATATATGTTATGAATATTTAGGGTCTCCAAAATGAAAATTTACCCGAGGGGTGGTCTCGAAAGGCTTTACATGATCCTTCATGAAATGGTTGTTTGAATTATCAAGGTTATGCTACACCTGTATCTTTTCCACAGGACTACATTATAAGAAAGTGAGTTACCATGCTTCCTGCATTTTGTTGAACAAAGCAGCTTTTGTAAGCCTGTTTCAATAAAACGTATTAACTCTCCTTGTAGAATCTATATGATACAGGCTGGTTCCCACCCCCCCCACACACACCCCGCAAAAAAAACCCTCACATTGTCACATGGGCTTAAAAACCAAATCGAGCTTGAATTTATGAAAAGAAATTTGAAAATATGGTCATATCAGATACAATGTCTTGACGGCGACTCTTGAACGTTCTAAACTTGATTCATTTTGACTAGATCCAAATAAGTACATTTATGAGAAAAGAATGTTTAAACATTATCTTGTTTAATGCGCAGAAGGGCTGAAATGTCATCATAGTTACAACATCTGAAGTTAACATGAAATCAATAGTTTGTCACTCGCTTTAAGAATAACCTTGTGTGCCTGTAATCGTTTTTCAGTCGTGCATTGTATAGCATATTCGTTGAACTACATTTGCAATAATAGTTAATATAGCACATTTGTTGAACTACATTTGCAATAATAGTTAATAATAGAAAAATACATAAGATAAACTTGTATCAATGAATATATACCACTATGAGATCCACTATTATAGGCGAAAACCACAACAGAAGCCATACATAACTGACAGGTTATGATTCTTTAGATGACTGGGCGGGGTTTGTCTCTTTAAAAGTTGGCCAAAGACAAAATAGGTTTATATGAGGTTATAACTATGTAACTAGGTTAAATCATTGAAAAAACCTTGACCTAACACCTTGGAGGCCACTTTTTCTACTTGATCTTCATTTTATAAGACCTTTGTCAGAATGCTAATCATTTGGAAGTCTAGTTCGTGTTTAAAAGTGGGATAACTGACATCAAAAACTAGGTCACTATGTTAAAATATATATAATATATATAAAAAAACTTGTAAACACTCTAAAGACCACATTTTTACCTGAACTTTGTGAACCTTGTCAGAAGTTTTGTCTCTATATAGTAACTAGGTCAAAGACTAGGTCACCAGGTCAAATCATGGCAAGACCATGTTAACACTGTAGATGCCTGATTTTAGATATGCTTTACATTTTTACATTGATGTTTTTAGATATGTTTTACATTATTCATAGTGTTCTTTATATTTTTACATGGATGATTTTAGGTATGCTTTACAGTTTTACATCAATGTTTATGCTTTACAGAAAACTGTTGGCGTTTGCAATATGACTTCTTCTTGGCGATATATGACCATTTTGTGTCGATTCGCCGTAAAACCCAACTAACTCACTCACTCACTCACTCATTTTCTTTTTCGCCAATCATGGTTGTCAAGCACGTAATTGTAGAGATACCTTTTACTGTTTCAGTATAATTTATCGCACACACACACGCCCGTGCATACAAACTAAACTGTATAATGACTTATAGAGGTACTTCCTGATTGAATACACTGTGACAGTAATATCACTTTAATTAATAACGACTCCTGACTTGCGAACGGTTATCATGTTATAACTTTTCGTCGGGAGGTATTACTAAAGCTGTTTTTAATTTCTTTCAGTGTTTCCTCTAAAGTATAAACTAGCTTTTTCTTTGATTTAACCTGGTGACCTAGTTTTTGATTTGACATCACCCAGATTCAAAAACTAGGTCACTAGGTCAAATATTTGAAAACCTAATGATCTACCGTCTTAAGTACTTACATAAAATAGGCATTTACCTAGAGCATTTTATTTTCAAGGTTAATAATTGTGGTCTGACAGTATTATTTTGAAAATCACAGTTGAGATTTTTTTGTGTGTGCACCGGTACAGTTTTGCGGGGAAGCGAAAGTTGCCATGGAATTTTGTCTTCTTCTAAAAACAAGGTAAGTTGACAGTTTTTGTTGAAATATATATCGGATAGCTGACACATAGGAGAATGTTTTGGTTTATATCCATCTTACAGATTTTTTTGAAAATGAAGAGAAACAGGGGGAATTCTGTAAATTTCTTCTTATATGCAAATGAGCTGAAAATGTATTGAAATGACTAGATCAGAAGTTTATGCCTTTCCAGTAAGTTTTTCCCTACCTTTGACGATAGTTATTAAAAAGTATAGATATCAACCTCTTTGCTGATATAAGTACCTAAAATTTTCAGCCTGTGAATAGCTGTGGAAATTTGGGACTTCCTTTTTTTTTAAGATATAAATAGATCTAAGCTATAATTCAGGGTGGCCACCGACTCTGGAAAACAGGGAAAAAGGCTAAAAAAAATTCCCTGCATGGAAAATTTCGGGGAATTTGAAAATTTTGAAAAAATCAGGGAATTATCAGGGAATTTTTCAAAAATTGAAAGAAAAAATTTAAAAGACTGTATAATTATGTCTTGGCTACTGGTGGTTTCTCTTCTTCATAATATTTAGTTACATTTATAATTATATAATACAGAATACTATACTTAGCAAATGCACTCGCTGTTTGATGATTCTAAAACTGTTATTCATCAACTATTAGAGATATGTTTTTGTTCCTAAAATGGAGAGAAGCTAAAATGGAATTGAGCAACCATTGCCCCAGAGCTCAAATACTAATACATTGTACTTTGAAAGCAAGCAGAAGTTGTTACACAACTTAAAACTAAAATGAATTGAGTGTCAGTACATGACTGACATTAACAAAATGTATACCAACATTTGAATCATGCATTAGAAGCACCTATGTATTGGTAGTAGTTGCTTATTAGACTTTTGCTAGTTATTAACAAACATTAACATTAGTCTTGAATAGCATAATTATGAAATGTATTTTTAAAACCATAAAATTAGCAACTTCATGAGAAAACTCATTGGCTTTGAAACCAGTAATGGAATCAAGACTAGCCTGTACATTCTGTGTAGTCTGGTCAGGATCCATGTTGTTTGTTTGTGCACATTAACTGTAACAGCCATAGGTCTAGAAAGTTAAAATGAACAGGATGGTTCCTGATCAGAGTACTGGCTTTTTTAATCCATACTGGCCACAAAGTCATTATGCTGGTGTCCCATGTCATGACTTGAGTTTTAAACTCAGTTTACCAGAAAGATGAAATTGTTGTTATGAATGCAAGGAGGTGTTGACAGTTGTATGCTAGTTTAATGTACTAATCCATTTTCGAAGAAACTTTTATGTCAAATCTTGAAGATCCATTTGTCTAGATTTAATATTTTTCTTTTTAAGTTAAAAGTTAAAACTGCAGGAAAAGTTATTGTACCCCCCGACAACAAAGTTGTAAGTGGGGGTATACTGGTTTCAGATTGTCTGTCTGTCCATCTGTCTGTCTGTCCGTAGACACAATCTTGTGTGCACCATCTCTCCTTATCCCCTTGACAGAATTAAATGAAACTTCACACAAGTGATCAGTACCAACAGTAGTTATGCATGGGGCATGTTAGGTTCTTTCAGAAAAAATTTTTGCAGAGTTATGGGACTTTGTTTTTATACGCCCGAAGGGACGTATTATGTTATGACGCTGGTGTCCGTCTGTCCGTCCGTCTGTCCGTTAGCAATTTTGTGTCCGCTCTGTAACTCTTAAACCCCTTGAAGGATTTCAAGGAAACTTTACACAAATGTTCACCACACCGAGATGATGTGCAGACCGCATGTTTTGGATGTCTCACTTCAAGGTCAAGGTCACACTTAGGAGTCAAAGGTCATATCAGTTTGTTTCGTGTCCGCTCTGTAACTCTTGAACCCCTTGAAAGATTTCAAAGAAACTTGACACAAATGTTCACCACACCAAGACGACGTGCAGAGCGCATGTTCCGGATGACTTGCTTCAAGGTTAAGGTCACACTTAGGGGTCAAAAGTCATATCAGTTTGTTTCGTGTCCGCTCTGTAACTCTTGAACTGCTGGAAGGATTTCAAAGAAACTTGGCAGAAATGTTCACCACATTGTAATGATGTGCAGAGCGCATGTTCCGGATGACTTGCTTCAAGGTCAAGGTCACACTTAAGGGTCAAAGGTCATATATGACTTTGCTTTGTGTATATTGCTCTGCATTGCAGTGGTCTTGTTTTTATTTGGCAGATCTCTTTTTTTGTACTTACAATAATTTTTTTTTTGAATTACTTCCCTTTCATGTTACTATAAATAGCTTATTTTGAAACTTTTTTATTATTGGCCGTAGGGAAAAACCGAGACCACTTTTCTGTGGTACAACATGGATGGTACCTCCAATTTTAAGGTGTATTTTTACATACCTATACCTGATAAGGATATTTTTGTAGACTTTGATTTTTTTTTTTTGTGGACTTAGATCTGTTTTTTGAAGTTTTCCTTTTGTTGTTCCAGTCCTTTGGGGCTACAACAGTCAAGTTCTTAAAATTTTGCTCCAATCCTATGATGTAAGCCTTTGGGCGTATATTGCCCCGCTTGGCAGCGCTCTTGTTTGTTACTATACTATATACATAGACACAATCTTGTGCGCACCATCTCTCCTCATCCCCTTGACACAATTTAATGAAACTTCACGTAAGTGATCAGTACCAACAGTAGTTGTGCATGGGGCATGTTAGGTTCTTTTAGAAAAAAAAATTGCAGAGTTATGGGACTTTGTTTTTTTGTTACTATACTATATACATAGACACAATCTTGTGCGCACCATCTCTCCTCATCCCCTTGACACAATTTAATGAAACTTCACACAAGTGATCAGTAACAACAGTAGTTGTGCATGGGGCATGTTAGGTTCTTTCAGAAAAAAAAATTGCAGAGTTATGGGACTTTGTTTTTTTGTTACTATACTATATACATAGACACAATCTTGTGCGCACCATCTCTCCTCATCCCCTTGACACAATTTAATGAAACTTCACACAAGTGATCAGTAACAACAGTAGTTGTGCATGGGGCATGTTAGGTTCTTTCAGCGACAAAAATTGCAGAGTTATGGGACTTTTTTTCTTGTTAACATACTATGTACATACAGTCTGCATATGCAGTCTTGTGCGTGCCTAATCTACCAAACCCTTACACACAATTTTATGAAACTTCACACAAGTGATCAGTACCAACCCTAGTTGTGCATGGTGCATGTTACATTCTTTTAGATAAATATTCTGCATAGTTATGGGACTTTGTTTTTTGTTACTATACTGTATACATACAGTTTATATACATACAGTCCACATAATTATGCAATCTTGTGTGCGTCAAATTGCAATGTACTGTGTCAGTGCATGCGGGGGGTACATTCATCACCTTTAGTGATAGCTCTAGTTTCCCACTGCCTCATATTAGAAACTAAAGTGCTGGATTGTTTATGTAATACGTAACATCCTGTTTTGATTAAAATAGTTGTGCTTGCATTTAAATAGTGTTTTAAATTCAAAGTGAAAACTGCAGTTACTGGTAGTTTTGTGAGTATAGCTTGTTAGAAACCTGAATGGATGTAGAACATTGATAATGTTTAGAAAGTTATATATTTGTAATGCTTAAAGGCTTATTTTTAACCTTCTGCTTTAATATGCAGTATGATTATGAAGATTGTAGTGTCTTAAAATGTTGCATTGCAAAGGAGAATGTTAAAAATCAGGCTCAGTTCATTTACATTAAAACATGATAACTGATTAAAGCTGTAATCACATTGTTAATTTGAATACCGGTAATCAATGTTATAGGCAGTAAAAGACACTGGAATTAGCATCACAACAAGTTACAAAATAAATAATGTTACGTACATGTATGTGAAATGTAAGTCATTGCTGCTGAAGTATTGAAGTTTTCTTTTTTGAGCTGTTTTGAGTTGTTACTTACCATGCTTACTACTCATACTGAAGTTGCTCAATGAGATCTTAAATTACCTATATAATTGATTATTCAAAAAGGATTCTGAAAATAAAATAAATAATGAATATATTTTCAAAATATAACAAATAAATATAATTTCATATCTATGAAATAGATGTAAAATTATTGGTGGAGAAGGTATAGCTAGAAGGGGAGGATGGAGGCCATAATATTACTACATTTATATTCACAATTGTTGCTACGCCAAACAAAGTATCAGGGAAACTGACTATTCTGTCAGGGAAAATTCAGGGAATTATCAGGGAAATTTACTTCAGATTTTTGGTGACCACCCTGTATATTTAGACTAAAGTTTTTTTTCAGTATAACAGCATGTAGAGAACCCAAGGTACATACAGTCAAATATTCTTGATATTGCAAGGAAATGTAATACATTTTTCAAGTGCTTGCTGTTATGTTATGCATACTTGATATAGGTCATTGTCAATGTCAACTATCATTATACTGACATTTGAAGTTGTTGTTTTTTTTCTAAATTACCTCCCTTATATATGCATTTTTCTTCATTCATTTTATTGATAATTACTTCCCATTATGTTTAGCAATAATTCTCAGATTGCATTTAATTAACTCCCTTTATTTAACATGAAAAATTCTCTTGTGTAATGATTATTTGTATATTTTACTTACAGTGTCTGATACATGTAGTTGCAGTCTGTCTTTGGAAGCTGTAGAAATAACAAGAAAGAGGCTGACATAGTGGTATAGTTTGTTATATATGAAGTTTATTGATGGCATTCATGTCATGATGATATCATTAAAGTACAATATACATTGATTTTCTGACAGTCATTACATTTGAACTGGGACTGTTTTATAATCAGGTTCATGATACTTTTTTTAATATACATTGTATACAATAGTTGCATTTTTATACGCCCGTTTGAAAAACGGGACGTATTATGGGAACGCCCCTGGCGGGCGGATGGGCGGTTGGGCGGGCGGGCGGGCGGGCGGCGTCCACAGACCTTGTCCGGAGCATATCTTCTACATGCATGGAGGGATTTTGATGAAACTTGGCACAGTTGTTCACCATCATGAGACGGAGTGTCATGCGCAAGAACCAGGTCCCTAGGTCTAAGGTCAAGGTCACACTTAGAGTCAAAGGTCAAATTCAAGAATGACTTTGTCCGAGCATATCTTCTTCATGCATGGAGGGATTTTGATGAAAATTGGCACAATTGTTCATCATCATGAGACGGAGTGTCATGCGCAAAAACCAGGTCCCTAGATCTAAGGTCAAGGTCACACTTAGAGGTCAAAGGATACAAGAATGAAAAATTCAAGAATGACTTTGTCCGGAGCATATCTTCTTCATGCATGGAATGATTTGATGTAGCTTGGCACAGTTGTTCACCAAAATGAGAGGGAGTGTCATGCGCAAGAACTAGGTCCCTAGGTCTAAGGTCAAGGTCACACTTAGAGGTCAAAGGATACAAGAATGAAAACTTTGTCCGGAGCATATCTTCTTCATGCATGAAAGGACTTTGATATAGCTTGGCAAAATTGTTCACCATCATGAGACGGAGTGTCATGCGCAAGAACCAGGTCCCTAGGGGTAAGGTCAAGGTCACACTTAGAGGTCAAGGATACAAGAATGAAAGTTTGTCCGGAGCAATTTCTTCTTCATGCATTGAGGGATTTTGATACAACTTGGCACAAATGTTCACAAGCATGAGACGGAGTGTCATGCGCAAGAACCAGGTCCCTCGGTCTAAGGTCAAGGTCACACTTAAAGGTCAAAGGTCAGATGCAAGAAGACTTTGTCCGGAGCATTTCTTCTTCATGCATGGAGGATTTTGATGTAACTTGGCACAATTGTACACCATCATGAGACGGAGTGTCATGCACTGGTCCCTTCTTTGAATACTTCCCTTTGCTGTTACTATAAATAGCTATATTGTAACTTTTCATTACAAGTCGTAGGGAAAAATCGAGACCACTATTCTGTAGTACAACATGCATGTTACATCCAATTCTGAGGTGTATTTTGAGCTATCTCTACCTGGTAAGGATTTTGTGTGGACTTGTAATTTTTTTTTTCGATTTTTTTTTTTTTTTTTTTTTTTTTTTTTCTCTTTAAAGATTAACTTCCCTTAGTTGTTACTATAAATAACTTACATTGTAACTTTTTTATAATTGACCGTAGGGAAAAACCAAGACCACTTTTCTGTGGTACAACATTGATGTTACTTTCAAATTTTGGGTGTATTTTAAGGTATCTCTACCTGGTAAGGATTTTTTTTTGTGGACTTAGAAAAATAAAAGAATTACAATAATTTCTAAAAAAAACAACATTGTAAACAACTAGAAAATTAAAATTCCATTTGCAAATACAGGTGCTAGTGTAAACAAATTTGCTGTGACGGGCGTATATTGTGACATTCTGGCACCCTTGTTTTTCAATATTAATTGCAGCTTTATAAATTAGAACACTTCAGGTTCATGTTTGATATAGTTTATTAATGATTATAATTTTAATCATACAATGAGTTATGAGATATTTTATTAATTTTAATAAATTTAGATTAATAAATGTAAAAAGTCTGTATTAAATGCATAGGTCATCTTTTGTACAAAAATAAAGGAAAAAAAATGTTTATAATTTTCATTTTCAGTTTTGGTAGGGAAAAGTTGAGTATGTACATGTACAGTTGTTTGACCTGTCTTACCCTGTGGCAGTCCAAGAAGATGTTACCATTATGAAAAATGCAGGAGGTTTTATGCTTTTATATGTTAAACAAAGGTCTCAAAGCATTTATATGCTGTATGGCTACATTCTTGCTCCTGAAATAACTGTACAAGACAGCTATAAGACTGAGATTCCTGACAAGATGTGAACCTTCTGGACATGTCAGCCTGGCATAAACATTTCTTTCCTGTAGCTTTGTGTATCCCTCAATTTACTAAGTACATATCTCCATTAAAAATAATGATAATAGATATGGTTTAGTAATAAATGTGTGACAGCTTTGTAATGTCAACATTTCAAAAATAGAATGAACATGTATTTTGATAATAAATATTGAAATACAAATTTCAGTATATTGTATCAGTCAGCAAAAACATGAAGTACATTTGTATCTTTGTATTAAGATAATTAAAACAATTATATTCAAATGCTTTGACACTGATTTTATGTTGATTTCCTAGATGTGTGTAATTAATGTTTTACAATATTTCAGAACTTGAAGACAATGTTAGTGCAGAAGGGACATAAAAGTTATGACAAAAGTAACAGATATAAATAAGGTAAACTATTGTGATAAAAAGACATGGCCAGTGCTGCACATCACAAAGGCAATATTTGAATTTAATTTTTTGTCACATGAGTTCTGTAAAGCTAATTTTGCAATATATAAAAAAATGATTAGGATTAATTTTTTTACTGTGATCTTTCTTCACATGGTTTTGTCAAGACTGACAATTTGTTCTTTGGGAATAAGATAGTTAAAGGGGGCATTGTGTCACATAAAAATATGTCTGCATAGTTGCCTAACATTAAATGTCAAATTGTAAACAAGGAAATTCTAAATTTGGAAAATCCTTTGTTGTTTTTCTTCATTTAGCTCAGTTGAAGGAGATGAAGTTTGAAGCAATTTTCACAGTACAACCTCTCCAGAGTAGCTCACTCTGAAGCAAAAACCTCTCTATAATAACATCATGAGAATTTCCCTAAGCTGAAATATAACTATCAAATTTACTTCTCCAGAACAACAACCTTAAAATAACTAAAATATTTGTAATATCCCACAGGGTATTTGCTCTACAGAGGTTGCATTGTACTTATAATATCTATGATTCAAATGCTTTAAGAAAAACAACACTTTCAACAAGGGAAAAGTGAACATATATTACTCATAAGGTGAAGTTTTGGCAGTTCTCAAGTTCATTGTTTTTGCATGCTATATAAAAACACTTTAGGTAGTTTATCTTTATTACATCATATACTAATCAGAGGTTGTAGGTTGTTGTTGGAGCTTTTAGTGGGGAATCATAGGTGAACATCATCAGATTTATCTGTTTATTTTTTTCACCATTTTATTGAATATGTACATTGAATGTTATAGAATATGCAATCTTTTCAGACAGTCCTATTAAATAACTTGTCATTTAGTGGATCTAAGTATATGTAAAATTTAAATAAAAGCAGCAAGCCAAGTAGCAACACAATCTTGCTGCTTAAAACAGTTATTCCTTAGACAAGTTGAAATTAGACAAAATGTCAAATTTGTAGATTTACCTGACTTGCGCTTGATAATATATTTCTAAGATTAGAATATCTGCAAATGTCTAAAATGATGTTATAATTGTTTTAAAAAACTATCATGTTTTATTCTCTTTATTAATAAAGTTTTACATTTGTATTTCCAGAAGTGCTACAAGTGTGTTGTCATGTGAAATGGAATTTACCCCAACTGTGCTGCAAGATGTATATTCAAGTGCAAGACAGCCATGCACCAGCTGTAAACTGAGATGGACCCATATAATGAATATGTTTGACTTTCTATGTATTATCATCTGTACAGAATGTGTTCATGACAAGACTGTATACATATATTGTAAATCATTTTTTATTTCCATTATTGCATGCATGTAAGAAGCAAGCATTTAACAATTGCATTCATAGAAGTGTTAAAATGTGATCAGTCTAATTTAAAGAAACACATTTAATTGGACTTTTTAAGTTTCATAGTATTTGTGGTGGAGACTGACCCAGTCATTCAGCAACATACTGTCTGTGTGTCATTTCTTGTATGTTATAGTTTTCTTAATAATACATTAAATGTCAAAGTTGTGGTAAGATGAACTCATTCATCACTTGTAGATTAATGTTAAAGCAGTTCAACATTTTACCATAAGTTAACTAATATTCTATTTAACCAGAGTTGTCACATATTTTCATATAAATATTTGTGTAATACAGTTTAATCTAATCTACATATGATGTTCCACAATTTTTTAGTTATATTTTATGTTGATATTTTATGTTGTTTTCATGTCTCGACATATAATTACTAACATCAAGAAACTTAAGTATTTACAATTTGGTTGTATAAAATGGTTTTTTGTTTATATATTTTATTTTTTTCCATCCAGGAGAATAAAGAATATACATTTCAAAATATCTCATCATTCCAGATAAGTACACTACATAAGATAAAAGAAATAAGAACAAAATATGTTGGTGGAATTTTATTTTCAAATACAGTCTTTGTAGTATTTACTTCTTTAGATATGTTGGACTGAAATGGGAATAACAACATACTTTAAATTTTTGTAGTCATAAGTTAATATGGAATTATTAACTTGACTTAAAAAGATTTATCTCACTGTTATGCCATCTGAGCTTTAATATTTTCAACATTGTCATTGGCAACAAGGCTCAAAATTATTTGTTGTGTATACCTTGCATTCATGTGTGATAAAAGCTTTTATGGTATTCTTAACATAATTTATGATTTTCATCTTACCATGGATTAAAAAAATATAAATTATTTGTCTGAAAATTAAGGTAAAAATACTGACTTATTAAATTTGCATATAAGAAAGCTTATTTTAGATAAAGGGAGGTAATTCCATAAAAAAATATGTAGAATGTAGATGATAAATGTAATGAAGGGAGGTAATAAAATATTATGAAGTTATTAGTCTTCATTTCTTTGGTGAGCTAATTAATTGTTTTACATTTTGGTTTATTAACTACAAGTATGACCTAACATGTGTACCTGTCCTGAAGGAAAATAAAATAGGTTGTTTGATGTCCTTGTACTGTATTTGTTTACATTCCATGTCTAAATGAAATGAAGAAACAGACTTTAATGAGGGTATCCCGGGAAAATACCTAAGTTTATTTTTATATCGGCAAATTTGATGAGATAGTCATTCAGGAGTTGTCTATCCTATTTCCAAAAATGCTATGGGGACTAAATATTTTGGAGTAAATATCTCTTTTAAAAAGTAACACACAGCATTTTAATATTGCATATATATTATCTGATGCACTTAGCAATATATATTTGGAGTCAAAATGTTAAAAATTCCGGTTTTAATTTTTTAGTTACAATGTCTACATAAAACATGGTCAGAATGTTTGTTTCAATGGAATGCAGGCCAAATGAAAAAGCGTTCCAGTTTTGGAGTTCTGAATGAATGATTCGATGTATTGTATTGTATTGTATTGATCTCAACTTTATATAATTGGCTCCACCGAACAGCAAACAAGGGTCACCTGAGTTAAGGAAGAGAAAAATCCTAAACAACTCCTTCTCATTGACCATACCATAGCAGTTCACCAAACTTAGTGTTGGAACCTTGCATGATCATTTAAGATATGTTAAGATGCTTCTGCTCTACTTCTCTTGTGAGTATGAAAAGGAAACTGATTTTAATCGAAGCACCTGGTACTGCCACAAGTAAAATCTACGCACTTAAAATGTGTAAGAGTGTGTTTACAGGCACAGTTGAATGTGAAAAGGTATATTTTGTGAACAGTTTCTTTACTACAACAAGAATGAAATCGCAACCTCTCTAATGCTTTCTGCAACTGTTATTGAAAATTATCAAATTTGAAAATCTAATTTCAGAAGATGAATGTACAGACTGAGTATTTCATACGACTGTTGTTGCTCCTCGTTCAAGCTGGCATGCTGGTCTGTAGAGGCATAACTCACAGGGAACTTGCAGGAACGCAACTCAACATTGTACTCAAACCCCATGAGAAAGCGTTGAAAAAGAAGCTTCTGAAATCACAGTGTATAGTACTTTTCCAAACCAGTGGCATATTACATGTAGAAGACCTTGACCTTTCCTTGTTGACAGTTGTTTCTACTTGACGTGCTGATTCTATCAACCACAGACAAACAGTACATTAAAGTAATAAAGGAAACAAGAAACACGTTGGCACATAATTCCACGGCTTCGGTTGAACTCGCTGATTACAACAACTTAAAAACAGATCTGGAAGACGCATTAACGAAATTGTGCGTAGGCCTTGACGTGACTCTACAGACTGAATGCTCACAATTAATAAAGAAGTTCACGGGCGATCCTCTTGATGAGGCAACTGCTTTAAAGTATGTTATGGGGCTGAGGAATGAAGATGAGCTATTACAAGATTTTGAAGGAATGTTGGAAAAACAGTCTGAAGATATTGTGCAAGAAGTCAAAGCATCAGAGAACCGATTACAAGAATCGCTCTCAGGTAAAAAGATATATATCCATTCAAGATGTAGGACATAGTATTCAAATGATGTAATTTTTGTGGTTTTCGTACTTAAAGGTGGTCAATCACATTTAAGCAAAATTTAGTGACATTTTTTACTTTTTGTATATTCTGTTTGAGATTTATTTAAGAAACAAAAATACCCACTACTTAGAGTTAGATCCCTGTTAGAAATGTATACTTTATTGATTTTCATAAAAATTTGTAATTACTCCCCTTTTATATGAAAATATTTAAAATGCTTGGTATTTCTTTTTATTTCCATATAATTCCAAGTTTTACATTCGCATTGGATAGATATACCAAATAATTAACAATCTGAATCAAAAGATGGGTTTTAAAATGCATGTAGCTTCTGAATTTCATTTTTTTTCCATTCTATCTTGGTTGCGCAACCAAGATAGGCAAAGGGAGGTAATAATAATTTTTCAAACTTGCATTTCTAATGAATTCAATCTATATATGTAATTGTTAATGCAATTATTTTACGAATATAATACAATATATCGGTTAGTTATACATTTTCTTAGGTAAAGTATGTTTATCACATTTATACTTATGATAAAATAACTCGATCTTGGTTGGGCAACTGCAATAGGAAAACCAATTATTAAAAATTTATCCTGTCACTTGCAGTATTTTCGACCCGATATCAGGGTGCCGTATATCTTTCTTGATATACCGTCAGTTGACCATGTGACCAGTGATATACGGTCAGTTGATCATGTGACCTTATGATCGACATTGTTGTCATAAGAAATTTTGCAACGAAACCATCATCACTGTGTTGGAAATGTCCGAACTAAGAAAATGAGTGGTCAAATAATGAGTTTTTATTCAAAAACGAAGAAGTTATTGCGATTTTGCCGGTAATCACGTCATTATATAAGTGACGTCATTACGAATATGACGTCATTAAAGCGGTTGTCGCACACTTATTTTTGTAAAATAAATTGCCAAATATCGGAAAATGAAGTAATGACAAGATAAATAGAATAATAGGTTAGTGCCTAAGATGGAGAAAGTTTATCTGGCTCGGCTCCGGACGTTATCAGGTTCGCCTTCGGCTCACCCGATAACTCCTCCACCTCGCCAGATAAACTTTCTCATCTACGGCACTAACCTATTATTCTCTATATCTCCAGTGAAAACCTAACTTGTATTAAGCGCTAGCTGAACATAAATGAGTGTAAATGATCAGATGTTAAAGTTTAAAACAAATCCGTTACTTAGCCAAAATCTGATTATCCACCTTTAAAAAGAGAACGATATTTCCTATTTAGTATTTTTAGCTCACCAGAGCCAAAGGCTCATGGTGAGCTTTTGTGACAGCTCAAAGTCGTGTGTCCGTCAACATTTTCAAAAAAAATCTTCTTCTTGAAAACCACTAGTCAGAATTACACCAAACTTCACAGGAATGATTCTTGGGCGGCCCCCTTTCAAAATTGTTCAAAGAATTGAATTCCATGCAGAACTGTTGTTGCCATGGCAACCAAAAGGAAAAATTTTAAAAATCTTCTTGTCCAAAATCGCAAGGCATAGAGCCTTGATATTTGGCATGTGACATTATCTAATGGTCCTCTATAAAGATTGTTCAAATTGTGCCCCTGGGGTGAAAAGAGGCTCTGCCCTGGGGGTCCCAAGTTTACATAGACTTGTAAAGGAAAAAACTTTGAAAATCTTCTTGTCTGAAACCGCAAGACCAAAGCCTTTGATATTTGGTATGAAGAATTGCCTTGTGGTGCTCTATCAAGATTGTTCAAATTATGCCCCTGGGGTGAATAATGGCCCTGCATCCAGGGGGTCTTAAGTTTTACATAGACTTATATAGGAAACAACTTTAAAAATCTTCTTGCCTGAAACTGCAAGGCCTAGGCTTTTGATATTTGATATGTTTTATTGCCTTGTGGTCCTCTACCAAAATTGTTCAAATTATGCCCCTGGGGTGAAAAGAGGCCCTGCCCTGGGGGTCCCAAATTTAACACAGACTTACATAGGGAAAAAAATAAAAGTTTAAGGCCTAGGCCTTTGATATTTGGTATGTAGCATTGAAATTGCCTAGTGGATCTCTAGCAAGATTGTTCAAATTATGCCCCTTGGGTGAAAAGAGGCCCCGTCCTGGGGGTCACTGTTATATGAGTTTATATAGGGAATAAATACTTAAAAAATATCAGATCATATTTCCTAGACTGTTTAATTATAATTAGCTGATGACCCTAAGTGACTAGGAGTCACTTGACTGTGACCTTGACCTACTGACATACTTTCTTGTTTTTAAGATACAGCCTTGAAATTTGGATGACATGTACAGTTTTGCACACCAATCTTAAAACTGATTTTCATTGACCATGAATTTGAGCTACCGACATACTTTCTAATATTTTTGCATCAGTTTGCCATTTGAAACATGTGGCTCATATTACTCAGGTGAGCGATTCAGGGTCGTCATGACCCTCTTGTTTTTACCAAAATCGCCAGAACCCTGAAGAAAGAAGATGTGAGATGCCAGTTCAGTTTTATAAGGTATAGAGGGTGTTATTTGGATGTTAGAATAAGAATAGTGATACAAAATGTTGCCCACTTCGTGTTTCCAATTGTGTTTGATTAAAATATTTGTAGAACAAATAACATTTTTATCTTGTTTTATGTACCAAAGGTCAAATCTTTCGTTTTTATGACATACATTTGATTGTTGTTAATACATTTTATATCTGTTCTAAATATTTCCTTTACAGATTTTAAGCAGGAAGTAATAGAAGAGTTTCAGAAACTGCATTTTGGTAAAAATCTTTTTCATAGAATAAATTTGTTTAAAGAATGACACATATTTTTATTGTAATTAATACTGTGATTGATGAATGAGCAACATTATGAATTTTCTATAATATTTTTTTAAAATTTTTAGCTCACCTGTCACATAGTGACAAGGTGAGCTTTTGTGATCACCCTTCGTCCGTCCGTCCGTGCGTTCGTCAACAATTTCTTGTCTGCACGATAGTGGTTTCATTTATGATTTTATTTTAACCAAACTTGCACACAACTTGTATCACCATAAGATCACGGTTCCTTTCTTGAACTGGCCAGATCCCAGTATGGGTTCAAGAGTTATGGCCCCTGAAAGGGCCAAAATTAGTTATTTTGACCTTGTCTGCACAATAGCAGCTTTATTTATGATTTGATTTTTACCAAACTGACACACAACTCGCATCACCATAAGATCTTGATTCCTTTCTTGAACTGGCCAGATTCCTTAATGGGTTCCAGAGTTACGGCTCCTGAAAGGGCCAGAATTAGCTATTTTGACCTTGTCTGCACAATAGCAGCTTCATTTATGATTTTATTTTAACCAAACTTGCACACAACTTCTATCACCATAAGATCTTGGTTCCTTTCTTGAACTGGCGAGATTTCTTTATGGGTTCCAGAGTGATGGCCCCTGAAAGGGCCAGAATTAGCTATTTTGATCTTGTCTGCACAATAGGAGCTTTATTTATGATTTGAATTTAATCAAACTTGCACTAAACTTGTGTCACCATAAGATCTCAATTCCTTTCTTGAACCGGCTAGATCCCATAATGGGTTCCAGAGTTATCGCCCCTGAAAGGGCCAAAATTAGCTATTTCTACCTTGTCTGCACAATAGCAGCTTCATTTATGATTTGATTTTAACCAAACTTGCACACAACTTGTATCACCACAAGATCTTGCTTCCTTTCTTGAACTGGCCAGATTCCTTCATGGGTTCCAGAGTTATGGCCCCTTAAAGATCCAAAATTGGCTTTTTTGGCTTTTGCATTTATGGTTTTATTTGATACAAACTTTCAAAATATCTTCAACAACATTAACGCTTGGATTCCATGACAAATCAGATCCAATTGTAGGTTCCAGAGTTATTTTATATCTAATTACCTCCCCTGATTGTAATCAAAATGGATTTATATCAGTAAGTACTTATAGGACTTATTTGAAATTTCATTATTGTTATTAGTTGGACTGAGACAATCAGGGTTGATAACTGTGGACTGATTTTATGTCAAATTACCTCCCTTTATTTCAAATTAAAATGGGTATATCTCCCTAACTAATGAAGATACTGATCTGAAATTTCATTTATGTCAACAGATTTATTTGGCAGGTCCTTCTTTTGTTCACTTACAATATTTATTTTTTATTACTTCCCTTTTACGTTACTATAAATAGCTTATTTTTAGTAAATTTTTTATTATTGGCCGTAGAGAAAAACCGAGACCATTTTTCTGTGGTACAACATGGATGGTACCTCCAATTTTTAGGTGTATTTTGACATATCTATACCTTGTAAGAATTTTTTTTTCTTTTTGGTTAAATTTCTTCCCTTTGCTGTTCCTGTCCTTTGGACTTAGATAAATTTTCTGAGGACCTTCTTGTCCTCAAGTGCAATGATAACAGGTGAGCGATGTAGGGCCATCATGGCCCTCTTGTTAGTTTTTAGCTCTCGACTTTTCGCTATTGCAATCTCCCCGGTGTCAGCGTCAGCGTCGCCATTGGTTAAAGTTTTTTTATAAAGTCAAATATCTCTGTTACTATCAAAGCTATTGACTTGAAACTTTAAATAGTTGTTAACTATCAAAGTCTACACCAGGAGAAGCAATCCCCATAACTCTGATTTGAATCTTAATGGAGTTATGCTCCTTTTTGACAAAGAATTTTTGGTTAAAGTTTTTGATAAAGTCAAATATCTCTATTACTGTCAAAAGCTTTTGACATGAAACTTAAACTAGTTATTTACTATCAAAGTCTTCACCAGGAGAAACAATCTCCATAATTCTGATTTGAATTCTGATGGACTTATGCCCCTTTTTGACTTAAAAGATTTGGTTAAATATTTTGATAAAGTCAAATATCTCTGTTACTATTAAAACTTTTGATTAAAAACTTTAAACAGTTATTTACCATCAAAGTCTACACAAGGAGAAACAATCCCCATAACTCTGATTTGAATTTAATGGAGTTATGCCTCTTTAAGACTTAGAATTTTTCAGTTAAAAGTTTTTACTGGCAAAGCTCTAATTCAGATTCAAGCACTGCAAAAAGTCGAGCGCGCTGTCTTACGGAGAGCTCTTGTTATAATTATTTGTATTTGCTACTCTAATATCATAACAATTAAGATTATATCTCGATTTCTTAAACGAAATGCTAAATTGAAAAAGTTTAAGCACTTAGTTTTATATTTTCAGGATGCACAGACGATTTCACTAAATCAAATTTTCCCGATACACTGCCCAGCTGTGAGGTTTGTTTCAATGTAGGCAACACTGCAACATTCTATTGTGAAACCTGCTGTCAGTTTATGTGCACTGAATGCAACCAACGTATCCATACTGTTGAGAAGACGCACAGCCGGCAAAGATTAGTCAAAGGTAAACCAATAAAGATAGATATGAAGGGTTATGACTTGTGTGATATACATAAAAAGAGCCTCTCATATATCTGCGAATCTGACAGTAAAATTTGCTGTGAGGTGTGTTTAAAGGAAAAACATGAAAACTGTGATACAATTGCTTCCATTTCTGATCAAACATGCGAGTCTAAACACAATCCAACAATGGAAATACCTCGACTACAAAATGAAGCACGCCTGCTTATTACATGGTTGTCTTCCATTGAAAGAGATGTAAACAAGAGTGTAGGAAGTATTACTGCAAAGTTAGATGAATACAGAAATGCGTTATTAAAACTATTTGATTCTGAATCACAAAAAATAAAAGAAAAAGCTAATGAAATGAGAAATAGTACATTGAAAGAAATAAAGAAAAATCGCAAATACTGTGAGCATGTCATTGAGAAATCTGAACAAGCCAAACTTTCAATGATAAATATGACTAAATGTGGCACACCCTCACAAAAACTTATTTCTCAATATCGGATAGAGGAACTTAGAAACGAAGTGCAGTCCCTAACAGATGTGGATATTGTATCTTTACACATGGAGTTAAAATTACCAGAGCAAATTGCACTTCATTCTGAACTAGTACCAGTACGAGTGGAGGCACCGGAAACCAGGCCGGTACAGTTGTTTCAGATTGGTGTTCTCGAACTGAAGCAGAATGAAAACGAAAAGAAAGTACCATTTTACACAGGACTGGATTTCTTGCCTAATGGCAGGCTTGTAACCGTAGATAATTACAACATGAAATGTTTGATTTACAATGAGAAGCTTGAGAAAGTAGGATCATATCAGTTATCGTATCCACCACAGAGTGTTGTTGCTGTATCTGAGGAGGAAGTGGCGATAACATGTGCTAATGGATACAAGATAGACTTTCTACGTGTCAGTAAATCTAATGATATATCATTGATCAGGACATGTAAAGTAACGACTCAATATTTGTCAGTATGTCTGATGGATGATAAGAATTTTGTTGTTGGAACAATTGATGATACAAGACCTTTTCGTATTGTATCTCTATCAGGAGAAGAGAAAGATTTCAGTATCGACTTTCAGAACAAAAAGACTGCGATTGACACCAGTGCCTGTACATACATAAGAGATAGAGACAAAGTTGCTCTCACCGATAGAAATGCTCACACTGTCTTTATATATGAAAACATGACCAACAGCAGAGTTGATGTTGTGGACGAAGAAATCAGAGAACCAAGAGATGCCGCAATAGGACCGTTTGACTGTATCTTTGTTTGTAGTAAAGGAACAAACAGCATTGTACAGATTTCTCCATCAGGAAAAATTGTAGCATCTCATAAGATAGATATGAAGTATCCTTACAGTATTTGTTTCTCAAAGGACAAAACAAGACTTGCCATTTCTAACAGTGCTACGGGAAAGATAAAATTACAACTATTCAAAGTAGTGATATGATATAATGTAAATACACAAGAATCTACAACAGAAAAAAGTAAATGTTAGAAGAGTCTTAAAAAACAGCAATATCAGAACACAGATTGTATACATTATTAACGATTGTTAAAGGTTAAAAGAATAAATTTATTATTTTCTCTCTGTCTATCTATGTCTAATTGATAGAATGTGATAAAATATACTAAAAGTACCATTGGAAGCATAGAACGTAACTAAGTAAAAAGAGTCTGATCGTGAAGGGTAGCAAAATGTACAGCACCACACACTAGCTGTAACAACTGCCTTAGTGGACCTCTTATTAAAGAGATACATTAAATGAATACCAATTCAATGATCCAAATGTGATATCTTTAGAGGATATTTGATGCTATTCTAGCATAAAACTGCTGTACTTACCACTGTTCTCTTATAGGAGAGTAAGTTGACAAGTATTAACAGAGAGTTTCTAGCACTCACATACTATTAAACCCTTTTTACAAGCCAATCTCTGAAAGAGCGTGGCATATTATGTGAACACCCGTGGTGGGCGGGCGGTCGGCGTCCAAAAGCATGTCCACTTTCTAAGTCGAACAATTTTCATATGATCTGCACCAAACTTGGTGACAGTGTTTGTGGGCATAATATCTCGGCTAAGTTTGATCACCAGCAAAATCGCCTTAGACACTCTTGGAGTATGACCCTTGAATTACTCGAAAAACTGCGAATTTAGCCTTGTCCGCACTGTAAGTTGGACATTTTTCATTCGATCTTCACCAAACTATGTGACAATGTTTGTGGGCATAATATCTCGGTCATTTGATAACCAACCAAATAGCCTCAGGCACTTTTTGATTATGGCCCTTGAATTACTCGAAAAACTGGGAATTAAGCCTTGTCCACTCTAATTCGAATAGTTTTCATCTGATCTTCAACAAGCTTGCAGATAATGTTTGTTGGCATAATGTCTCAGCCAAGTTCTATAACCAGCCAAACCGCCCCCGGCACTCTTGGATTATGGCCCTTGACTTAGATAAAAATGTATTTGAAATCTCCGCTCTGTAAGTCGAACAGTTTTCATCCGATCTTCACCAAACTTGCTGACAATGTTTGTGGGCATAATAACTCGGCCAAGTTCGATAACCAGCCAAGTCGCCCCAGGCACTCTAGGATTATGGCCCTTGAGTTAGGCCAAGTTCGATGACGGGCATATTTTGTTACAGTCTGCCACTCGTGTTATATTATGCACGTTCAATGGAAAAGCGCAAACAGATGTCAAAAGAAAATGTGGTCAGTATGATAAAACAGCAAAGATATCCGAGCGCGTTTCTTGGACATTTAATGACATTCAGGAACAATATGTTCATTTATTAGTTATTTACATATTTTATGCTAGAATAGCGCTAGTGCTTGTTCATTTTGCGAACATCCTCAAAGTCCTTCGGGGTACGTTGGTCATTTCGCTTCACTTACCAATCTGTCAGAGATTCTGCAGATGGTATAACATGAAAAAACATGCATTATGGTACCAGTATTATATGCACCAGTGAAGGTCAATGCATTGCTTAAAACTTTTATTTCCGTAACAAAAAAAATGGAACTCTTCACATGGACAACAAACTCGCACAATAATAAATTTGAAATTCTAAAATACGTACTGGTCATCTATAATTGTAATAATAACAAATGTAACTTTCAAGCGCATCCTTACAATTGATAATGGTGAGATGCTGGAGTTTGATAGTTTTGTTGATTCAAAAAACATGAAATATCATGTTTTATTCAATAGAAACAGTAACGAACCTTTCTCTCAGTTTTGTTGAGAACATACTGGCTTTAGTAGATACAACAGCTGTAAACGTCTTTTTCACACATTATTCAAATTTCTAATCCAAATGTTGTCTTGCCAGTTTATGCCACGTTGTATCATACGTGGGCTGTTCAAAAATAACGTAGACCTTTGCTGTCAAATGTTGAATATTATATTAATAATAATGTGAAATATATCGTTGTAATTCGGAATCTTTCTGTAATTTGGTCATACATGTTTTGTAACATTTTTGCAGAAAGGTGAAGCGCGTCGAACTTCTTTATTACCATAGCTACGCATAACTGGTGCAGTTGCTTTTTGATCTGTCGTGATTTGAATTCGATTGTTAACGTTCGCACTAATAGTATACTTGTTTGCCCCAAAATATGCAGAAGAGTTAAAACTCGTCAGGGCGACATGTACCTAGAGTATGGCGCCATTCCGACATGGGAAATGGAAGAAAACAACGTTTAAACTAAGTGAGTATTACTGTTTAAAATGCATGTAATGTCATCATCGACTCGCATACATATTAAGACAGTTGCTTAGTTATGGCGAACAGCAACTAAAAATCATAATTTAATGAAGCAGACGCCACAACAATATTCAGTCATCTGTGCCATTATCTTCAAGTGGTACAACGATGCTCAAATTGTACAGAATTGCTTAAAAACAGCGGAGACGGAGGGAGAAAGCGGACAAACTACGAATGGACGTTAACGCCGGTGAATGTCGCCGTAGATAAAGACCAAATACGTTGAGTACCCTGTCCGAGATGAATGCCATAAGTTTTCATACATTTTAGTATTATAACAAAACAACTTGTTATGACTGAAGTGTTGCTCATGAGAATTTATAAAATAAATTTACATATATAAATTAATGCAATCTTAATGAAAGCATCACAACGAAGGCACGACGTCGTAAACGTTGTTGAAATATGATTGCCGTGCGCCGGGTTCGTGTAAGTGACTGTTTTCGAGGAGGCGTAACTCCCGACTGCGTAGTCGTAATTAAGTCAAATGTGCAGTGCAGTTAGTAAAAAGATGACAAATCATAATGATATATTACTTGTTTTGTTTCATTTAAGTATATAAGAGCTAGAGAAAAAATCTACGTTATTTTTGAAGAGCCCTCGTATAATGATTATTTGTCTAGTATTCTTGTATACATTTGTTTTTATGCAATACCCAATGCTATTGCATACTAAGTTGTTTGAATTCCATCGAAGAAAACGTGACTTAACTGTTTTGTATATATTGTCTTCCGTCAATGTAAGCGTGTGGACTTTTCCAAGTAGGCTCCTTTATATTTGAATATCCTAAGTAATCTATCCAGTCATGAAAATATTTTTAAATTGTGTTTGGACTCAGCATCTGCTTAGCAAAAATGCTTTATGCATGAATGAAGAGACCTACATGACCGAGTGGTAATGGTCGCTGGCTTCAAATCACTTGCCCCTCATCGATGTAGATTTGAGCCAAACAAACTCGGGGCGTTGAATTTATGTGAGGAAGCCATCCAGCTAGTTACGGAAGGTCCGTGGTTCTACCAAGGTGCCTGCCCGTGATGAAATAATGCAAGGAGGAGCAGCTGGGTTCTTCCTTCACCATCAAAGCTGGAAAGTCGACATATGCCCTACAATGCGTCGATGAGACAAAGTAAACAAAAGAAATAAATAAATCAAATCAAATGCTATTGGAAAATTTAATTGTTGCGCCATGGGTTGCAAATGCAAAAGAATATCGAATACGTCCAACACATTTGTATCATACACGAGAAATTGTCAGCTAGAAGAAAAACATGTAAAATTTGAAATACGGCTATGCTGCTTCGAAAACAAGTGTTTAAAGTTCGGATGACCCATTAGTCATACGAAAGGGATAATTATTTAAATTGTCATTATAATTTGTTTGAAATTATCAAGAGTTTACATGATAAAGAAATATTTGATTTTAGTTAGTTCATTCTCCTGAGAAAAGTACTGAATATACATTCTAGCATAAAAACCGCTGTTATTGTCCCTTTCAGGGGTGTTTTATCAGGAGAGAAAACTTAAGTTAACAGAAAGATTCTCGCGCTCACATGCTGTTATAACACCTGTTTTATATATGCGCGTTCCGTGGCAAAGCATTAACGTATTACGGGGCCCAGAACGGATAATTCAAAAGGAAACAACATGAAAAAACACTGTACACTTTACTGCGCATATCATGAAAATTTAATGACGTTGAGGGACAATATATTCTTTTATTTGGTTTTTACGCGTTTTATGCTAGAATAGCGTTAGCGCCTGTTCTTTTCGTGTTATAACATCTTCAGAATCCCTCGGAAATCATTGGTACCCTCGCCCTAACGGACTCTGGTACCAACCGATCCCTCTGGATTCTGCAGAAGTTATAACACGGAAAAACATGCGTTATCTTGTTTACGTGGATTTATGCCATCACATCAACATCAATTTATTTTAATATATTTAGACCTTGCCCTTAGATATAACCAACAAAATGACAAGATATCAGAAATTTATCCATTGTTACTGGACAAAGATTGTTTCCTGTTATTGTATGTAACTGTAACAAGTAGGAGTCAAAAAGTAAACTGTTTTCAAATAATTTGTCAGAAGTCTGTATCTCATGTAATTGTTAGATTTGTAAAGCGTTAGGGGTCTTGTTGGAAAAGTCCACATTCAAGTGTATTTTTCTTTATTTTGTATAAATTGTAGTGTTTGCTTGATAAAAAAGTAATAAAACTTGGTGTTTTAATTTTGATTTCAAACAGCAAGACTAGAGTGATGGCCTTTGTATAAATTGTATAGCGTTTACTTTAATAAAAAAAAAGGAATAAAATTATCTAATCAGTTAAAGGTGTTTAATTCCATGTATCAAACATTTTTTGTGCCTCTTCCCCCCCCTCCCCCCCCCCAGAACAAAGTTTGCAGTGGCGTGAGGTTAGGGGCCCATAGAGTTGCCCTTGTCTGTACATCCGTTCCTCCGTCCGAAAGTCGTGTCGCGCATACCTCAAACAAATCTTTGATCCAGGGTCATCAAACATCACAGGATTGTTATTTAGCACCTGAAGCTGTGGTCCTTGTATTTTAACTGGGTTTTCAAATATCAATATCAGAGTTATGGCCCTTGACTTAGCTAGAATAATGCATAAAAAGGGCCGTATAAGTGTGTGCCAATCTATTTCAAAACGTTTTGACAGGGTTATACTACATTATAGGAATATTATTCACCGTGAGAAGTTATGCATCTATGGGATTTCTTTTTAGCTCACCAGAGCAAAAGGCTCAGGGTGAGCTATTCTGATCACTCACCGTCCGGCGTCCGTAAACTTTTACTTTAAACATCTCCTCATAAACCGCTGGGCCAATATCATCCAAACTTCACAGGAATGTTCCTTGGGTGAAGCACTACAAAAATTGTTCAAAGAATTGAATTCCATGCAGAACTCTGATTGCCATGGCAACTGATTGGAAAAACTTTAAAAATCCTCTTCTCAAAAACCAGAAGCCCTAGAGCTTAGATATTTGGTGCGAAGCATTGCCTAGTGGACCTCTACTAAACTTGTTCAAATCATGACCCCGCCCCAGGGGTCACTTGATTTTACATAGATTTCTATAGGAGAATCTTCAAATTTGTTTTAAAAAATAAACCAGAAGGCCTAGAGCTTAGATATTTGACAAGTAGCATTGCCTAGTGGACCTCTACAAAATGTGTTCAAATCATGACCCCCAGGTAAAAATTGACCCCGCTCCATGGGGTTACTTGATTGTACATAGGAAAATCTTCAAAAATTTCTAAAAATAAACCAGAAAGCCTAGAGCTTAGATATTTGACATATAGCATTGCCTAGTGGACCTCTACAAAATTGTTCAAATCTTGACCCAGCCCCAGGGGTTACTTGATTGTACATAGGGAAATCTTCATAAATTTGCTAAAAATATATTAGAAGGCCTAGATCTTAGATATGTAACATTGCCTAGTAGACTTCTACAAACTTTGTTAAAATCATGACCCCCGGGGTAAACTTGGCCCCGCCCCAGGGGTCACTTGATTTTACATAGGAAAATCTTCTAATATTTTCTAAAAATAAACCAGAAGGCCTAGAGCTTAGATATATATTACATGTAGCATTGCCTAGTGGACCTCTACAGAATTTATTCAAAACATGACCCCCGGGGTCAAACTGACCCCGCCGCATGGGGTTACTTCATTGTGCATAGAAAAATCTTCAACATTTTCTAAAAATAAACCAGAAGGCATAGAGCTTAGATATTTGACATGTAGCATTGCCTAGTGGACCTCTACAAAATTTGTTCAAATCTTGACCCCCGGGGTCAAAATTGACCCCGCCCCAGGGGTCACTTGATTTTACAAAGGAAAATCTTCAAAAACTTTCTAAAAATAAACCAGAAGGCCTAGAGCTTAGATATTTCACATCTTGCATTGCCTAATGGACCTCTACAAAATTTGTTCAAATTATGACCCCGGGGTCAAAATTGACCCGCCCTAGGGGTCACTTGATTTTACATAGGAAAATCTTCAAAAAATTTCTAAAAATAAACCAGAAGGCCTAGATCTTAGATATTTGAAATGTAGCATTGCCTAGTAGACTTCTACAAAATTTGTTCAAATCATGACCCCGGGGTCAAATTGACCCCGCCCCATGGGGTTACTTAATTGTACATAAAAAAATCTTCAAAAATTTCTAAAAATAAACCAGAAGGCCTAGAGCTTAGATATTTGACATATAGCATTGCCTGGTGGACCTCTACAAAATTTGTTCAAATCATGACCCCCGGGTCACTTGATTTTACATAGGAAAATCTTCAAAAATTTTCTAAAAATAAACCAGAAGGCCTAGAGCTTAGATATTTGACATGTAGCATTGCCTAGTAGACTTCTACAACTTTTGTTCAAATCATGACCCCCGGGGTCAAATTGACCCCGCCCCATGGGTTTACTTGATTGTAAATAAAAAAAATCTTCAAAAATTTCTAAAAATAAACCAGAAAACCTAGAGCTTAGATATTTGACATATAGCATTGCCTAGTACACTTCTACAAAATTTGTTCAAATCATGACCCCCGGGGTCAAATTGACCCCGCCCCATGGGTTTACTTGATTGTAAATAAAAAAATCTTCAAAAATTTCTAAAAATAAACCAGAAAGCCTAGAGCTTAGATATTTGACATATAGCATTGCCTAGTGGACCTCTACAAAATTGTTCAAATCTTGACCCAGCCCCAGGGGTTACTTGATTGTACATAGGGAAATCTTCATAAATTTGCTAAAAATATATTAGAAGGCCTAGATCTTAGATATGTAACATTGCCTAGTAGACTTCTACAAACTTTGTTCAAATCATGACCCCCGGGGTAAAATTAGCCCCGCCTAAGGGGTTACTTGATTGTACATTGGAAAATCTTCAAAAAAAATTCTAAAAATCATCAGTTTGACATTTGAAACATGTAGCTCATATTACTCAGGTGAGCGATCCAGGGTCATCATGACCCTCTGGTTTTTAGATTTCACTCAGACCAGAGTTATGACCTTGACTAAGATCTAAGATAAAAAAATATACATAAAAGTCAGTTTCACACAAATCTTGCAAGTTGTTTGCCCCAAGAGCAAGAAACATTAATTAGCATGTGAAGTTGTACACCAGTGGTTTTGTATTGATTTTCTATCGGACAGACCAGAGTTATGACCCTTAATTTAGTTAAAAACTGCAAAAACGGCATACAAATTTGTATTACATGTATCTCAAAATACTTGACTTTGTGTCATAAAAAATTTAATGGGTTGTTATATAGCACGGGAAATTGTGTACCTATTCTGTTTGTGATTACTCTGCCAGAGCTGAGTCTTTGACTTTAATGAAAATACACCAAGTGCTTCAAAATTGTGCCGCATATCTCATAAACATATTTTTACCTAGAGTCGTAAAACTATGTAAGAATGTTATTCAACATGTGACTGTGTGCACCTGTGTTTTATTTGGATTGCTTTGTGCAATACCAGAATTTTGGCCATTGACTTAGGCAAAGTATACAGTAACAGCATAAAAGTTTGTGTCCCGTGTATCTAAAATAATATTTGGCAGTTTTATGATAGCAATACGGAATGCTATAAAAGCCAGTTATTTGGAGCAAAAAAAACAAAATAAGTTGTTTTATAAATTTTATTTCACAAGATTCAATATATCAATTATGATCAGAAGAAATATGCAAAATCATATTAACATGTTATAAATGATATCTTGATATAATTGATGGTAGAGCGGTATGGTATCAGGTCTGTAAATTCATAGCTTAGTTAAAAGATTTTATTATAAAGTATCTTCCATTGTGTACAACACAATGGCCAACCATCGTGTACAATGAATACTATTCATGGTTCATTGGATCTAGGTAGACCTTTTGGGGAAGTTCACATGGAAGCTCTAATGAAGAGTAGCCTGTTGTGTAAATTGTGCTTACTCCCACCAGTAAAGTAACTGACCAATCAAAAATTGGGCCCTGGAAATATTAAAACTTTTTTCCCCTGCACATTGTGTGCTGTGATGAAAAGCAAGGAACCAGTAAACCCTACCTCGCCGTGGAGTTTGTAGAGTTCAGCTCTTCAATAGGGAAGGTACGATTGGTGTACTAACTTATAACGTTCAAATGGGTTATCGAGTATTGAGCCAGTCTCTACTCTACCCTAAATCTTCGATGTGAACTTACTCTTTGTGTGTAACAGTAATATCGTAAATATCTATCAATTTACGTCCTTGGCACCAGTGATAACAAAATGTAAGAACAAGAGGACCATGATGGTCCTGAATCACTCACCTGCCCCGACATGACCCAGTTTTGAACTTTGTATGACGTAGTTTTTTTCTATTATTTGACATAGTGACCTAGTTTTTGAACTCATGTGACCCAGTTTTGAACATGACCTAAATATCAAGATAAAAATTCTGACCAATTTTCATGAAGATCCATTGGAAAATATGGCCTCTAGAGAGGTCACAAGGTTTTTCTATTATTTGACCTAATGACCTAGTTTTTGAATGCACGTGACTCAGTTTTGAACTTGACCTAGATATCAAGGTGAACTTTCTCACCAATTTTCATGAAGATCTCATGAAAAATATGGCCTCTAGAGAGGTCACAAAGTTTTTCTATTTGTATACCTCCTGACCTACTTTTTGACTGCATGTGACCCAGTTTCGTACTTCATCTAGATATCAGCAAGATGAACAAGCAGACCAATTTTCATGAAGATCCATTGAAAAATATGGCCTCTAGAGAGGTCACAAGGTTTTTCTATTTTTAGACCTACTGACCTAGTTTTTGACTGCAGTTAACCCAGTTTCGAACTTGACCTAGATATCTGACTAATTTTTCTTAAGATCCATTCAAAAGTATGGCCCCTAGAGAGACCTAGATATCATCAAGGTGAACATTCAGACTAACTTTCATACAGATCCCTTGAAAAATATGGCCTCTAGAGAGGTCACAAAGTTTTTTATTATTTGACCTACTGACCTAGTTTTTTGATAGCACGTGACCCAGTTTTGAACTTGACCTAGATATCATCATCAACCTGAACATTCTGACCAGTTTTCCTGAAGATCCATTCAAAATTATGGCCTCTAGAGAGGTCACAAGGTTTTTCTATTTTTAGACCTACTGACCTAGTTTTTGACCGCAGTTGACCCAGTTTAAACCCTGACCTAGATATCATCAAGATGAACATTCAGACCAACTTTCATACAGATCCAATGAAAAATATGGAAAAATTATTCGACCTACTGACCTAGTTTTTGATGGTTCTTGACCCAGTTTCAAGCTTGAACTAGATATCATCAAGTTGAACATATTGACCAACTTTCATGAAGATCCATTAAAAAGTATGGCCTCTATAGAGGTCACAATGTTTTTCTATTTTTAGACCTACTGACCTAGTTTTGGACCGCACGTGACCCAGTTACAAACTTATCCTATATATCATCAAGATGAACATTCTGACCAACTTTCATAAAGATACCATGAAAAATGTGACCTCTAGAGTGGTCACAAGCAAAAGTTTACGGATGCACGGACAGCGGATGCTGCACAATCACAAAAGCTCACCTTGTCACTTTGTGGCATGTGAGCTAAAACGGTTAAATGGAATCATGTTCATAAGCAAATATCAAAACTGAGATGTTAGTACGAGAGCAGGCATCCAGTTAATGAAATAAAAAATATCTACTGGAGTCATCACTTTAAAAATGTTCCATTCTAAAGAATCATTTTGAGTTGGTGAAAACACTCAAAGTATACAAAGTAACTATCCTAAACATTTGATATTTGCATATATGTAATTAGCTCGTTTCCTCTTGAAATGAAAATAACAAATCGCATTATTGATCGCGGCCCATTTTGAATAGGACAAGTATGTGCGCTGGGGAAAATATTTCATGATGGACCTGTGAATTCTTTACTTGTGGGTGAAACAGGTCTCATAAGCGTAAATACGACTAGCTTCTACTGATTATAAAACATACCGTACGATTTGTTGTGAATTAACTGTTTTGTACTTTTAGTAGTTCAACCGCCACCCTTGTTTAAGAGCAACATTTAAAAAACACGTTTTTTTCATCCTCAAGTAATAAGTAAGTAGATTCGCCCAGTTTAATCAATCCAGACGCATACATAGAGCGCTTACTTCACCCGATTTACATTCGGAACATTTTCACGCGTTTCGGGCTTTATCGTATGTTTAACATGGGATTTTTGAACCATCCAAAGATGTTGGAAATGTTTGTCTCATTGTTCATTTTTTTTTAATAAAAATGTTACTGCTTTCATTTTCTACCACTTTTTTTCCACCCTTGCCTGAAAAAACAGTAATGAGTTTGTACACTGTTCAGACAATTGTGCTCTGTTGAAATTTAACCAAACACAAGTTTACCTGCATAAACAGAAAGCATGATATGTCACCATGCGCGGATCCAGAGTGGGGGTGGGACCGGGGGTCCGGACCCCCTCTGGAAAATCTTTAAAAAAGGAAAGAAGACAAGAAGGAAAGAAAATGTTTTTCGAAAAAGGCAACATTAGGACCGCATGTAAAGTATATGCGGCTGCTGCTACATACGACCCCGACATAATTCATATTATTTATCTAAAAGAAACTAAGAATTTTACCTTCAAGAAAGCTTGATTTTATCATTTTTCCCAAATTTAACAGGTTAGTCCATAAAACTGTCCCAGAATGCAAAAAATGAAGTGCTAAATTTCAAAATTTCCAAGGGGGGGATCGGGGGCAGGGGATCGGACCCCCTCTGAGAAAATTGGCTGTGTCCGTGCATGGTCACTATACCTGTCCAGTACTGGACATTATGGTAAACGCTTCTTTCCTGCACAAATGACAATTTCGCAACTTCTGTCCGGTTTGTACAAATTTCTGGCCGCGATAAACCATTTGACTTGTTTACTTGTGGAATCCCCATTTCAAAGATAATCCGAACAACTAGACAAGTTGAGACGGAATTTACTTGATTTTCTTCTAAACGAAAACTTGTAACTAATTAAGGCAAACATTATTTATGCAGAAAATAAACATATAGATACTTTATAAATATGCCAATAATTAACATTGGAAAAATACTATGGATACTACAGAGGCCTTAAAGTGACATCAGACACTTTTACTTTAAATTAGTTATAAGATCATACCTTTCATTCGTAAAACCGAAATGCTGAAAACAAAATAACTAGCAAATCATTTTTACAAAAAAATAATATTTCATTTTTGCAAGATAAATCACGAGTAGCAGACTGTCACAAAATATGCCCGTCATCAAATTTGGCCTAACTCAAGGACCATAATCCAGGAGTGTCTGTGGCGATTTGGCTGATTATCCAACTTGGCCGAGATATTTTACCCACAAACATTGTCAGCAAAATTGGTGAAGATTGGATGAAAACTGTTCGACTTAAGAAGCGGACAAGGGTAAATTGGCAGAATTCAAGGACCATAATCCAAGAGTGCCTTGAGCAGTTTAGCTAGTTATAGAAATTGACTCAGATATTATGCAGACAAGCAATATCTGCAAGTTTGTGGAAGATTGGATGAAAAGTGTTTGACTTGGAGAGTGGACAAGGCTAATGTGCAATTTTTCAAGTAATTCAAGGACGATAATCCAAGACTGACTGGGGTGATTTTGCTGATTATCGAACATGGTCGAGATATTATGCCCACAAACATTGTCACCAAGATTGGTGAAGATGGGATGAAAACTATTCGACTTAGAGGGTGGAAAAGGCTTAATTTCCAGATTCAAGGGCTATAGTGCCTGGGGGGTGTTGCTGGTATCGAATTTGGCTGAGATATCATGCCCACAAACATTGTCACCAAGTTTGGTGAAGATCGGATGAAAACTATTTGACTTAGAGAGTGACATGCAAGTCTAAATTTGCAGATTTTGAGTAAATCAAGGGCCATAACTTAAAGAGTGCCTGGACTGATTTTGCTGGTTATCAAACTTTGCCGAGATATTATGCCCACAAACTTTGTCACCAAGTTTGGCGAAGATTGGATGAAAACTGTTTGACTTAGAGAGCGGATTTGGAGGCCGACCGACCTCCCCTCCCCCCTTTGTTTTCATCGGCATGAAATTTTGTGAGTTTGGTCAAAACAGCTACTTCGTGGGGATGATTTTGTAATATTGACCTCTGAACTGTAAATGAATGAAAATTTACTTTTTTGTTAGGATTTAATTTCAGGGAATGACTTGACCACGAAATCCACAAAAAATAGTCACCAAAGAATATAAGTGATTCCACAGTAATTTATTCTGTAATTGCCAAGGACCATGGGACTGACTATTTATTCATTATATGAAGAGTCTGTTTTTGAAATTAAATGGAAAGGAAATACCCTCAAAATGGTATAAAATAGTCACATAAATTCACTTTTAGATTGTCCAAACAAAATGTCTTTCTGTAAACAAGTATTTTTAGATGTGACATCGCTCAAAGTCATGTCTGCCTAAACGTAACAAATTCACACAGTTTTTGAATACTTCGTATTTTCAAAAACAGTCACAAATTATTCAATTATAATTATATTTTCCTAAAAAATCACAATCTGGTTTAATTTGTCATATCATACACTCCACTTTCACAGCTTTCTGCGATCACAGACTGACTATTGTACATTTCCTTCTCCCGTAAAGACTGCTGGTCGTGCCACTGGTCACTCATGGTGCTAGGCAACTGATAAATCTTGGTAATTTTCATGTGCCGTGAGTTTTTCAAATGAACATAGATTACACGTGCTGTGACCTGACACAGTAACATGGCCGCTGCACATGCGAGCAGTAAATACATGGAACTGAACAAAATACTCCGGAGATTCAGGACTAAGGGAGACAACTCTCTTTGGATATATTCTAAAAGCACTGACTTGTGGAATCCTGAAAAACACAAAAAGCAATATTAAAATAAAGAATTACATGTACACAGAAGATTTTGGCTAGTACGTAATGCTAGAACGGAATTTTGGAATGCCTTTTATGCAATAATTATACTGTGAATTCATTTAATTTCGTAGGGAATGAAATTTCAGTTTCTGGTCTAAACAGCTATTTTGTCGGAATATGAATTGTGGATTTTATTTCTTGCATATTAAATGAAAGAAAATTTAACTTGTTTGTTGGGATTAAATTTTATGGACTAATTCAACCCAACCATGAAATCCACAAAAGTTGGTCCACCACAAATATTAACAATATTACAGTCATTGATTTAGAATCAGTTATCACAAGTGGAGCAGTATTATAGGAATACCGGTATTACAAAAACAGTAACTGAAAAAGAGAAGTTGAAAATATCTTTTGTAATCTTTATTTTACAAAAATGCATTTTAAAATTTTGGTTTTAAGAAAAATTCAAAAATATAATTATTTATTTATTTTATTGGCTTTAAGGTCGCACCTGATTTAATGGTCGAGGAAGACCCCATGTGCTCCTTTGTGCATTATTTCATCACGAGCGGGCACCTGGGTAGAACCAACGACCTTCCGTAAATTTTTCCCAAAATTTATTTAAAACAGTACATAACATTTATACTAAGATGTTCTGAAGGTTTCGTGGGAACTGGCAATTCTGTGAAAATATTGATATTTGTTAGAGACAAATTTTCTTCAATTTTGTGGTTGAGCAAATCCCAGTGAACAACTGAAATTCCCAACCATATTGCAAAATTCAAATCCATAAATCCATATCCTTATGAAACCATGAAATTTCGTACACAAGAAATTAAATGTCTTCGCAATAAATGAGATCAAAATTACATTATCAGTATCATGACTCAAAAATTTAAAATGGCTGAAAATGTGGAAATTTTGTTTTATTATTAATCTGACAAGGCAGTCTGAAAGACAGCTAAATCCCCCGCCACTGCTATGAATACTGAAAAGGTAAACATTTGACATTTAGCTGTGACCTTGACCTTGAACTGACATGGCTGACTCATGAATTCTGCACAACGTCTTGATGAGGTGATCATTTGACCCAAGTTTCATGAAAATCCTTAAAGGGGTTTAGGAGATAGAGAGCTCAAACCTTTGATCTTGAGTTGTGACCTTGACCTTGAGTTGACATGGCTGACTCAAGAGATCTTGATGAGGTGATCATTTGACCCAAGTTTGATGAAAATCCTTCAAGGGGTTTAGGAGATACAGAGTGGACACAAAATGGAAGGCTCAAACCTTTGACCCTAATTTATGACTGTGACCTTGAGCCGACATGGCTGACTCATGGGTTCTGCACATCATCTTGATGAGGTGATCATTTGACCCAAGTTTTATAAAATTCCTTCAAGGGGTTAAGGAGATATAGAGCGGACACAAAAAGGAAGGCTAAAACATTTGACCTTGAGTTGTGACCTTGACCTTGAGCCAACAAAGCTGACTCATGGGTTCTGCAAATCGTCTTGATGAGATGATCATTTGACCAAAGTTTTATGAAAATCCTTCAAGGGGATTAGAAGATATGGAGGGACAAGAAAGTGTTACGTACAGACGGAAGGACGGACGGAGACCATTCCTATAATCCCGCTCCCCCCCCCCCCCACCACTTGTGGCAGGGGGTTAAAAAGCTCATGGTGTCTTAATGTATAAATTATATATTACCGGTATGAAAATAGTTTGTGTGGTATTTACAGACTCGAATATAAAATACTAGGACAATACTATGGATGATCCGTCAACGTGTTTGGCATCAATTTACTGTGAATGTGATGTTTTCAGCAAGTTGTAAAACATAATCTTTTCACTTCAAACATGAAGCTAATACTGTGAAATCAATAATATTCGTGGGGTACTAATATTGATTGCTGAGTTAATCCACGAAGTTAAATCCCAACGAACAAGTAAAATTACCATGAAGTTGAAACCCACGAATTCATATCACCAACGAAATAACCATTTGAGCCCAAACCATGAAGTTCTGTGCCCACGAATTTTAATGATTTCACAGTACACAGATACATAAGAAAAATGTAGTTACAAAATAAGTACATACCTTCAAACATTTTAGCATGTATTGGCAAGAAATTACATGAAGTAAGGGACATTGTGACTAGATTTGTTCCGTCAGTGCACATGTCAAGTCCCGCTAAATTGCACATATCTGAGATCATTGTGTTCAGCAGCATATTCTATAAATAGATGAAGACAAGTTTGAGAATCTTCAAAATCTTAGAAATATTATGATTTAGATTTGATGACATTAAGTTTTATTAACCTTTAGCCTACTGGCATTAAGCCCCAGATCAGCCTGCACAACCGTGTACGTCCGTACCGGCTGATCATGGCCTTCAGTGTATTCAGTCAGTAAATTTTCAGTGAACACCCCTTCGAATAATAAATGGGTCTGCTCAAATTGAATGATGGACCAGTCCATTTTAGAAATTTAGCAGACTAAAGGTTAAAAACGTAAGATACAGACAGACTCGCTTAAGGCATTACACATACACTATTAAACAACCATGCGTATTCTAATTCAGAGAAGAATTTCATATTTTAAGACGTACTCTTGTAAAAGTAAGTTAAGTTTTAACTTTTACCTATACCAAGTGCTCAATTAATCTATCTGACAACTATACCCAGCTCTAGGTATATATATGTATAAAAAATGTTGTAGTTTTTCATTACTTCCCTTTAACAGACTAAAATAGGTCATTAACCACTACGAGTCGAAACATAATAATTTCTCACTGAGACGGGCTAATAAATGAGATAATTTAATATCCGCAAACAAAGCAATGCCAAGATTTAAAACAACAACAATATCTAAAAAGAATTAACTACCACCAATGGCGAACACTTTGGTTGTCTTTGAAATCGCGAGAAAAAAGTGAATGTGATAATTACCAAATCTACATTAATACTCACTTGTCGTTCTGCAACGTTTAAGAGTATATTGTTAACCATTTGCACCTCCCCGTCCAACTTCTCCTTATATCCAACAAGAAAGTCATTGAGGTAAGAGCCGTACTCGGATATAACGGCATTTGTAACGTCATTTTGACGTTCTAATATCGGCAACATAGCCTCCGTGTCCAATAAAAACATGGCCGACTCTAAAGTTACAAGGTCATTGGTTGCTTTAGCAACCAGGAATAAAATTAACACAAATCCACAAATAAATACTAGTCTCCAAAACACTGGAGATATAAGTAATCTATATGTTGATTTCACAAAACTTAAAATGAAGTCTACACAGCAATTTTTATCTTTTGGTTTTTCCTCCTGTTTCGGATTCTGTTGTTGTTTATGCTGCCAAATATCTTTTAAAATCTCCTCTTTGGCTTTCGTTGGGGCGTTACAATAAAAAAAATAAAGTTCGGTATTATCGCCCCAAATGTTTTCTCTGTTATGCATATAATAATCGTATGGATGATCTAAACTGTCCTCGGGGCGTGGAACTTCTTTCCCCGTCAAAATAAAATATATCTTACGCGTCATTGAATCGTAAGGTATTCTTTCCTCTAAGCCATTCTTAAAAATTTTCAAACTTTTTACCATCCACGAAAATCTGTAAATTAATAGCAGACTATCTAAGACTAAAAATGCACATATGAACACCGGATATATTATTCCTTTAATATTAGAAACATGAAATTTATTTCTTCTAGGCAACGGATTTTCTGTTGATAACCCTGCAAAAATGTCGTTGTCATTAAAACTCCATGTTGATGCATATTCCGGATTATTGGACGAAAATTTGAATACGTTTGCAGATGGTTTGAAATCAAGGTCAATAGAAGCTTGGTCCAAATTTTCTGTATCGTTAATCACATGGGTGAGGTTCACTTTGGGCATCATGCTTAGCAATCTGTAACAGAAAATAGAAATAAAGATAATTTAAATAAAACAAACAGTGTGCACCTGTGTTCCAGTTTTAGTTTGTTTTGTTTTGTTTTTGTTGTGTTGTTAACTTCCCACCGACTCCATCACAGATCATATGGCAACTTTCTAGCTTTAATGGTGGAGAGAGACCCCAGATAGCCTTATTTTATTTGGCATTATTTCATCACAAGTGGGTACCTTGGTAGAACCAACAACCTTCCGTAAGGCAGCTCATATGGCATCCTTACATAGAGAATTTAACACCCTGAGAGAGGCCCGAACTGGCATCAGTGAGGGGCGAGTGGTTGGAAGTCAGTGACCATAACCACTTAGTCAAGGAGGCCCCCCAGTTTTAATGTTTAGCATCTTTTTCAACAGTTTTTTAGTCATATTAAAAATGGTGTCTACTTG